>NW_017681137.1:5010-11823 GCF_001879085.1 Nicotiana attenuata
ACATCAAATGGGACAGGGTACCGGCCTACCCATAAGTCTGTAGCTGATACGATGACTCATAGTCTCGGCTACACTCCGAATAAGGTGGAGTCTTACCGACCTTTCGCTGAATGCTAACCTCGTCTAGTATGAGCGCTCGTCAAATTGATTGTCTATACCTGCAGGCATGAATGCAGCGTCCCCAACAAAAGGACGTCAGTACGAATAATGTACCGAGTATGTAAGGCACATAAATAAGTGTATAAAAGACATCAAAGAAATATGGAATAAATGACTTAACCTGTAAGTCTAGATAACTCTGTAAATCATGAAATACATATACTTTCATGCATATATGTATGAATGTCATGTCGTGCGTAGGTACATATGTTCGTAACATCATCAAGCCTCTGAGGGCTTTCCGTCATATTATCTCGGCCACTGTGGGCAAAATCATCAACGTATACCAGCTGATTAGGTGGTGGTGCGTATATAACGGCGTAACCTTTTTCCAATATCCCATTTACATACATATATACATTTAAATACGCGTATATAACACAATCTGGTCATGGGTCAATGTACATGTATAAATGAATGGAATGCATGAAAATATGTTAATAATCTCAATATTCCTTTTGGGTAAACTTTATCAACTGCATATTATTCTGAAACCCATGAACAGAAGATATAGTTATATGTCACATGGGGAATCAGGAACATAGAGACCCCAAGTATTTCTATGAATGGAGTCATTTTATGAAAACTGTGTGTTTGCTCGTTTCTTCTGTATAATTTGGATGATCCCAAAAGAAAGAAGGGATAGCCTTAACATACCTGAACTGATTTTTTTGAGAAAGATTGCACTATATTCCGTTATAATTGCAAAATCTCAACACAGTAACATAAATTTAATGGCTACTAAGTGCTTCATCATGTGTTATTTAGTATTGGAGTAGGAAAATATTATGATTTCCTCCAATAAGGTCTAACGTGAGTTCTTAATGGAAAGAACTATTTACTTGAATCTCTTGAAAATATAAGAGACCAAATGAAGTAAATTGGTCACACATCTTTTAAGTGTGTTGGAATGGGTGTGGGCCCACCTCAAGTGGTGACTAAACCACTTTAATTGACCAAAATATGACATCTTGCAAGCTATAAGAGTCCTCTTAGTTACCACATTTTGCTTCCACATTGTAACGGCTATCCAAAAGATTATAATAAGTTATCCTCCCATTTTTTAATAACTTGTTAATTTCGCATTAACCATTACCCCACATAATTAAGAATTATCTCAATTTACTTAAAATAGTACTTACTTTTAATACACTTTATACACCTTACTATCATGCTCACGTGGTACCTTGTATGGAACTAGTCCATAAATACGGGGTATTTTAGCTCGGGCCGTATTTTGTCCCACCATGACAAATTATGCCAAAATTTATTTTCTTCAATTTGCTTAACCTCTCACCTTCACGAATTTACTCATCACTTGTTTGAAATAGCATAATGCTTATAATCTCAAAATAATCTCATTCCAGAACTTACGTCGATTAACTTACGACGAAACTTTAACGTACGAAAATGCGAGATGTAACATCTCATTTCGAGCTTATCTTAATTTACATATGGCGTACATCTACGTACGAAAATAGGGGGTGTAACATGTATACACACATGGTTCAAAATAAATTAGGACTTAAAGGGTTGTAATGTAGTGTTTTGGCTAAGGTAGGGTCCAATTTAGGTTATAGTGACTCAAAGCCCCCCTAAGCACTGCAATTCGCAATATAAAGCACACTTCCTTCAAAAACTTTTCCACCCTTTCATCACCTAGTCTTCCATTTATTCACAATTCCTTATTTTTCCTTCCTTTTTCTTCTTTCTTACTCATATTTTTTTTTCAAAACAAAAGGAAGGTTCCACTAAGAAACTTCTATTTAAGCAACTTTCACATCACAACCTTTCCAACCGTCACCCCCAAACATAGGCTTTTAGCCTATGTTTACACTCTCAAAGCAGTTAGGGAGGTGGGATGTCAAGAGATAGATCAATGAAGAACAAAAGGTTAAAGCTTGTAACATGGTTGCCAAAGAAAAGGTTATAGGCTCAATAGGGGTTAACTAGGGAGAATATGCACGGGTAGAAAATTTAAGGCAAAAGTTTGGTCCAAGGAAGGCCTAACATCATTTTTCAAACCACGTTAATCTTGGATTTCGCGTTGAAGTACATTCCGGGTAATTTCTAGACTATAAATAATGCAAAAGAACTCAAAATAAATCTCACCACACACGGCACAAGCAAACTCGAGTGAAATACAAATCCAAAATTCAATTGAAACCAATGAACACAAAGAAGTCACATATAGCCTAAGAGATTATTTAATGAATCAAAGAGCCAAAAATTGAGTCTTAGAGTCATGACAATAATCCTTACATCAATCATTTTTCTTTTCAAAGATCAAGAATTTTTATGCCAAAGTTTAAATCATGTTGGTACCAAGCAAGCCACATATTGGCCAATTGGCACAAGCCCTAACTCATATACTTATTCTCCTAAATTAACAAAAACTATATCTAAACTACAAGGCTAATTCCCTTAAGAAAGTCTCCAGGCTATCCATTATCGGGAAAAGTCGACACAACAATTTACCCAAAAATACCCGGCTCAAAAGAAAATTAGCATCATTGGAAAAAGAACTATGGTACACAGAAAATCAAGGATATTTCCAACAAAAAAACATACTATGTATATAAAAAAAGAAGAATCTCGTAAACATCAAGTAAATAAAATATAATACATAAAACAATCAAGAAGCTAGTAAACATACAAATAATACATATCACAAACACAATAAAAAATGAAAACAAAATATCAATCTACCATATCAACAGTTATACAAGATGCCACCCCCAACAATACACGTTGCAATGTCCCCAATGCAACTAAACAAAATAGAGTAAAATGGTAGAAAGTGCTCACTGAATACTCCATCAAGTGCTCTCCTCACTGTTGGACTCAGTCTCAGCCTCCTACTCTTTCTTAGACCACTGAACTGGAGCATTATCATACTCTTCTGGCTCGGTCGATGGCACTGACTCCTGAGGCATTAGAACTTTCCATAGCCCTTTCACACCCTTCCACATGGGGGTGAAGAATTTATCTCTCTTTTTCTCCCTCTTCTTCATCCTGGTGTGTGCATTTGCGAGCTTGGCATGAGAAGTACTCAAAGCACCGTGTGTCATGGCCAAAGCAGTATATGCTTTCTCCAGCATCTTAAGGTGATCCCCCTACTTCTTCTTATCATCAAGATACTTTTGAAATTCTTTCTTTGAGATGCATGCAGAGGGTCCCTTATATGTCTCACCAGGTCCTTGTTGAAGTTACTAAGTCCCGAATCTATCGCATTTCGTCGGTGAGCATAACAAATGGTACTCCTACAGAAGATGATGGATGGCTACCCAGGAAGGTCTGAGAAGATGATCCCAATTTCCTCTTTTTTTCTTTTCACAGCACCACCATCTCCTCTCTTCTTCAGTGGAGCTATAGGCTTCCCCGGATCTACCTAGTTGTCTTCATGATCCTCCCCAACCCCAGCAATCTGGAACAACTCAGCGATGAGAGATGGGAACATCATTGATTGGCCCTCATGAACCCGATATTCCCTCGACTCATTGATGGAAATCTCACCAACATTGAGCCGGATATCATCAAGAATAAAGGCTACCATTTGAGCTCTCGTTACTGGTATATTCCATATGTTCCCCACAGGAGTGATCCGACTGCATATGATGGCTAGCCATATCATTTCATCGGCAGTAAACTTTGGATATGATACCTTTCTTTTCAGCCACCCATGAAATATCTGCACCCGGGCACAATTTGGAAACAAACCACTCGTCGGAGACACGATCTTAGCATGGAATGGCGTCATGCCATGATCCTGCAGGTTATAGATTCGATTCATAGCTTCAGCTTCAAAATTCACCATCTTTCCCCGTATTCTCGTGATTGGATTTCATAACCTAACGGCTGGGAGATTCGCATAAAACTCCCTCACCCATTGCTCATTTGCTTCGCAAGGTTGAGGGGGAAAATAGGTTTATCCAATGTCCACAAGCCTCTAACGGAACCAGGAAGATGTTCAAGAACTTTTTCCATTAATATGCCATTTTCCAAAGCAAGTTCTTCGAAATCAACTTGGCATCGTACCGTTCCTGGCATTCCAATGACAATAACTGGTGCTGGTCATTGTTCTCCTCAATTTCAAAAGGGTTGTCATGTGCGGACTCAACGGAAACATATGGTACCTACAAACAATGGATTAGAGTAAAAACGTGATATCGATATTAAATACATTGCAAATAAGTCAAATATGCCAAAGAAGTGATTGGACAGTCAAAATCCAGTCTTAGAATTTTTTTTAGGTTTTTTAGGTTAGAAGAGAAAGGCCTCTGATATCACAATTGTGACATCAGCATCACAATTGCGAAGGTAGCAGAAATTCTAGAGTTCGCAATTGCGATGTCATCTTCGCAAATGCAAAATTTTCCTAATCTTATGATGTTCGCAATTGCGATTACCTCTTCGCAAATGCAAAGAGGCCATCGCAATTGCGATCTCGTCGTCCCCAGCAGCCCTTCAAACCCAGAACAATTCAGCCACAAAATATTCGAACAAAGGTACACTATTGAAAAATCTAATCACTTTTTAGGCATACAAATATGCAATAAACTTCACACACAACCATGAATTGAAGAACTTTCAATGATTCGGTCAAGAATATCATTCGGGCCTTTCATCAAACACATAGCAAGCACACAAAAATACTCCTATTTTAAAAAAGTTATTGGCACTTAGACTTCCCCATTTTTCAAGCAAAGAAAGAAGCTCACACAATCAATCAACTTCACCCAGTAATCAACACACGATTTTAGTTCAATTTGAAGAATTTCGCATAAAAGAAAAGCTCCAGAACCCTAGTTTTGAGAGATAAGGAGAGAAAAAGAAGAAGACGATGATGCTATAGAACATAAAGAGCATAAATATTAAGCTTTAAAACCTTGATGATTGCAATTAGGAGTGAAAATGATGGAGCTTCAGAGTTGGGAGAATGAGGAAAAAGGCAATCGTTCAATTTGAGAGCCTAAAAGTTTTCTGAGCTTTTGTTATGTGTGCTGCAAAATACCCATTAAAGACCTTCTGATGTCGCAATTGCGACTCACTTCTCCTAATTATGAGTAAAGAAAAATCAGCAGAGTTGACAATTGTGACTCTTTCTTCGAAACTGCGATTGGCCGCCAGTTCGCAAATGCGACAACTGAGGCCTGGAACTGCTATTTTCTCATTGCTCAATCTCCTTACTTGTTGTCCCAAACACTTCCAAACTTTTTGAAATTTGGTAGACTGGTCAAAAATAATAAAATAAACTATTCTAAAAAGAAAAATAAAAATTTCAAATATAAATTAAAATTTGAACGAATTTCCGTGCGATCAATTTGCCAAAATAACACCATAAACATCGAATTTCCGTCCCATATTTTCCTACAGACCCTCCGGTATCGTCAAATCACGGGTTCGGGTTCGTTTACTAAAAATATTGACCGAAGTCGACTTAAATGCATTTTAAGTCAAAAATTCAATATTTCATAGATTTTTCACATAACAGCTTTCCGGCTACACGCCCGGACTACGCACGCAAATCGAGGTGAAGATAAAAGAGGCTTTTAAGGCCTCGAAACACAGAATTTAATTTAAAAGCAAGTGATGGCCTTTTGGGTCATCACATTCTCCACCTCTAAAACAACAGTTCGTCCTCGAACGGACATAAGAAGGAAGTACCTGAGTCGGGGAAAAGATGTGGATAACGGATCCGCATATCGGACTCGGACTCCCAGGTCGATGGCTCAGCAGGCTGACCTCTCCACTGAACATGAACATAAGGAAAACTCTTCGACCTCAACTGACGAACCTGCCGGTCTAAAATTGCCACTGGCTCCTCCTCATAAGACAAGTCCTTGTCCAACTGGACAGTTCTGAAATCTAGCACGTGGGATGGATCGCCGTGATTCTTCCGAAGCATGGACACATAAAACACTGGATGCACGGCTGATAAGCTTGTCGGCAATGCAAGTCTATAAGCCACCTCTCCCACTCGATCAAGAATCTCAAACGGACCAATGAATCTAGGGCTAAGCTTGCCCTTCTTCCCAAATCTCACCACGCCCTTCATAGGCGACACTCGAAGCAATACCCGCTCACCGACCATGAAAGCCAAATCTCGAACCTTGCGGTCGGCATAACTCTTTTGCTTGGGCTGAGCTGTATGAAGCCTATCTTGAATAATCCTAACCTCGTCCAAGGCATCCTGGACCAAATCTGCACCCAACAACCGAGCCTCTCGAGACTCAAACCATCCAACCGGAGACCGACACCGCCTACCATACAAGGCCTCATAAGGAGCCATCTGGATACTCGACTGGTAGCTGTTGTTGTAGGCAAACTCCGCTAAAGGCAAAAACTGATCCCACGAGCCTCCAAAGTCAATGACACAAGCTCGGAGCATATCCTCCGAGATCTGAATAGTCCGCTCGGACTGCCCGTCCGTCTGGGATGAAATGATATGCTCAACTCAACCCGTGTGCCCAACTCTCGCTGAACTGCTCTCCAGAAACGCGAGGTAAACTGCGTACCTCGGTCCGAAATGATAGACACGGGCACACCATGAAGGCGAACAATCTCCCAGATATAGATCTCAGCTAACCTCTCAGAAGAATAGGAGACTGCCACAGGAATGAAATGCGTTGACTTGGTCAGCCTATCAACAAT
>NW_017681138.1:0-11822 GCF_001879085.1 Nicotiana attenuata
TCTTCCAAGCCCTATCGAGCCTATTGCTGTGAGTCAAGATCAACCCGCAACTGTTGATGCACCTGCCCAAGTTGAGCCCGTTGCCGTTGATGCGCCTTCTTCAGTTCCCTCATCTTCTTAGTGATAAATTTAAACAGTTTGAATTCTCTCTTTTTTGCTGGTACCTTTTTGGAAGATTATATTTAAAACCCTAGGTTTCATTTGAGGGTTTATTTTGGAAAATTGTAATCAAACCCTTAGCTTTATTTAAGGGTTGATTTTGGAAACGCAAGTCCCCAAGTCCTTTTATGGGGCAATTTGTATAAACAATTCATAGTTTTTCGACTAAGTTTTTACTTAGTCTTATACTTTAATATTTTAGAAGTTTTCTCGTTACCATCTTGAACTTCTATTTAAATTATTCTTGCCTTTGTTTCTAAGGACTTATTGAATAATCTGCATTTTTATTCTTTAGAAAATGCTTCTGTTAACTTCATGAATAACTAAATTAAACATGAATTTTATAAAAGAGGACCCTTTTATATTTCGACACTTAATGAAGAAGACGTCTCGACTTCATAATGGTGTTAACATACGATAAAGAAATAGGAACACACATGTTTCTTTTGAAATAACATTGACAAGTTTTCATTTGAACTTTGTCTAGTTTTAAATAATTCTTTACATGTATTCGAATTACATCTATAACTTTCTCGTAACTGTTTTTCTTGTAACAGATTTATAATCAGATTACAAACACGAGCTTTTTCTTTATAACCCGTTTCAGAATAATAAAAATACGAGGTTTTTCTTTATAACTCGTTTTAGTACATGGCTTTTACCCTAACTACAGAAAGGTTTTCTTTGGCCTTGGCTCGTGACTTTGCAACTTTTACTCTTTACTTGACTTTTTTAGGCTTGATTTTTCCTCAATCTTCTTTGCCTTCTTTATAACACATACTCGTGTGTATTATGTAGTCCCCCAAGTGTTTGAGCGTTGAAGTATGAAGCCTCGAGCACTTGATTGTTTCTCTCATTTTTTTTCATTTTCCTGAAAAGGAAAAACATACGGGACTCGAAGGTGCGATTTTAGATGAAGACTGCTTAGCCCGTTTGTATTTCTATCAGAATAATTGTAACCCTAGGCCAGGAATTTTAGTTTATTCCATGTGCCTTACAGGTCATGACTCATCATTTAGTACGGGTTAGCTTTTTGCTATCATCTAAAATCGTTAGTAAAATTTTAACAATTCAAAAATAAACTTTAAAATATGGGTACCTGACCGTGTGTATTCCTTAGAAATAGTATCTCTTCAGGTGAACAACGTTCCAATGCGAATGTAGTACTTTGCCATCCATTGTTTCCAACTCATATGCTCCTTTGCCTGCAATACCACAGATCCTATAGGGTCCTTCCCATGTTGGACTTAATTTTCCTGTATTAGCTGTCTTTGTAGATTGAAAAACCTTTTTGAGCACAAAGTCCCCAATTTTGAAGAATCTGAGGCGTGCTTTCCGGTTGTAGTACCGTTCTATGACTTGCTTTTGTGCTGCCATTCTTACTAATGCAGCTTCCCTTCTTCCTTCAAGTAAATCGAGGTTTACACGCATTTCTTCGTCATTAGACTCTTCTGTTGCATGTGTGAACCTCGTACTTGGCTCTCCTACCTCAACCGGAATTAAAGCTTCTGTTCCATAAACCAATGAAAATGGTGTTTCTCCCGTACTTGTTTTTGTTGTTGTGCGATATGCCCATAAAATACCTGGTAGCACTTCTGGCCAATTTCCTTTTGACTCTTCTAAACGCTTCTTTAAATTATTGATTATAACTTGTTTGTTGACTCTGCTTGCCCATTACCCACCGGATGATAAGGTGTAGATGTAATCCTTTTAATCTGCCAACTTTGAAAAAATTCCGTGATTTGAGTTCCTATAAACTGAGGGCCATTATCACATACGATCTCCTTTGGTACACCGAATCGGCATATGATATTCCGCCAAATAAAATCTCTGACTTCCTTTTCTCGCACCCGTTTGAATGCTCCTGCCTCTACCCATTTAGTAAAATAATCAGTGAGTACGAGCAGAAATTTTACCTGTCCTTTTGCTTGTGGTAATGGAACCACGATATCCATCCCCTATTTTATAAATGGCCACGGTGCAATGATCGGATGTAATAACTCCGCGGGTCTATGCATATTGTTACTGTACCTTTGACATTTATCACATTTGGCCACGAAACTTCTGCTTCTTCTTCCATTTTAGGCCAGTAATAACCTGCCCTAATTAAGGTTCTTACCAGTGATCTTCCTCCGTCGTGATTCCCACAATACCCCTCGTGTATTTCCCTCATTACGTACTCTGTTTGAGAAGGTCCGAGGCATCGGGCTAAGGGACCACCGAACATTTTACGATATAGGTTGCCCTGGTTTAAGCAGTACCGAGCAGCCTTTTTTCGAAGCGCATGAGCTTTTTTCTTGTCATCAGGGACGATTCCATACTGCAGAAAAGCAACAATCTCGTTCCTCCAATCCCAAGTTAAATTATTAAAATTTACCTCATTCTTGTCGGGGTCGAGAATTGAATGAAATAAATGAATAATTGAGGCATTTGCATCACTTGCCACGTCAGCCGCAGATGCGAGATTAGCTAAGGCATCCGCTTAAACATTTTCATCCCTTGGTATTTATGTAACCTTCCACGTAGTGAATTGCTTTATCAAATCCCGTACCTTTTCTAAATACTGTTGCATCCTTACCTCCCTGGCTGTATAAGTCCTCAGCATTTGATTAACCACGAGTTGTGAATCGCTTTTGATTATAATCTGATTTATGCCAACTTCTCGTGCCAGTTCTAAACCTGCAATCACAGCCTCATACTCTGCCTCATTGTTAGTTATAGAATGACATTTAGTAGCTTGTTGAATGGTTTCACCCGTAGGTGGTACCAAAACAATCCCTAAACCTGCACCTTTTACGTTAGATGAACCATCAGTGAATAAAGTCCAAGTTCCTAGGTTAGCTCCATTGAACACCTGCAATTCTTTCTCAGCTTCTAATTGCATCGCCTGGCTAAAATCAGCCACGAAATCAGCTAACACTTGTGATTTTATAGCAGTTCTAGGTTGGTACGTGATTTCGTATTCACTTAACTCTATAGCCCACTTAGCCAACCTACCTGATAATTCATGCTTATGTAATATATTACGTAAAGGGTAGGCGGTTACTATAGCAATAGGATGACACTGAAAGTAAGGTCTTAATTTTCTAGATGCCATGATTAATGCAAGTGCAAGCTTTTCTAATTGAGGATACCGCGTCTCCGCATCTAACAAAGATTTACTAACATAATAGATGGGGGATTGTTTACCTTGTTCTTCTCGGACCAAAACAACACTTACCGCTACTTCTGAAACAGCAAGGTAAATGAGTAGTCTTTCCCCAGCCTTTGGTTTTGCTAGCAAAGGTGGATTTGATAAGTATGTTTTCAAATTCCTGAGTGCCTGTTGACATTCCTCATTCCATTCAAAATGATCCTGCTTCTTAAGGGCTGAGAAGAATTTAAAGCACTTCTCTGATGATTTAGAAATGAATCTTCCCAAGGCTGCAATTCTCCCTGTTAATCTTTGAACTTCTTTCTTGTTCGAAAGTATATCAGGGATTTCTTCAATGGCCTTAATCTGTGCAGGATTCACTTCAATACCACGGTTAGAAACAAGAAAGCCTAAGAACTTACCTGATGCAACACCAAATGCACATTTTTTATTTAACTTCATATTAAATTTCCGCAAAATTTTAAACGTTTCAGACAGATGCGATATATGATCTCCTGAATGCTGAGTTTTAACGAGCATATCATCTATATAGACCTCCATAGTTTTTCCCAAATGCTCTTGGAACATTTTGGTTACCAGTCTTTGATATGTTGCACCTGCGTTTTTGAGTCCAAAAGGCATTACTTTATAACAATAAGTCCCCCTGTCTGTTATAAATGAAGTTTTTTCTTCATCTGCTGGATCCATCTTGATTTGATTGTAACCTGAATATGCATCTAAAAAACTTAACAACTCATGCCCTGCAGTAGCATCAATTAGTTGATCTATATGAGGTAATGGAAAAGAGTCTTTAGGACAAGCTTTGTTAAGATCTGTATAGTCTACACAAACTCGCCATTTACCGTTCTTTTTAGGTACCACAACAGTGTTGGCTAGCCAATCAGGATACTTTACCTCGCGAATAGACCCATTTTTTAACAATTTTTGCACCTCATCCTGGATCACCTGATTTTTGAAAGTGCCCTGCTTTCTTTTCTTTTGTTTGATAGGCGGATGAGATGGGTCCTCATTTAACTTGTGAGTCATTACCTCCGGTGGTATACCTGTCATATCAGAATGGGACCAAGCAAAACAATCTGCGTTAGCTTTTAAAAATTCAATCAACTTACGTTTCATATCCGGGCTGAGATTGGCTCCTATATACACTTTTCTTTCTGGCCAGTGTATAAACAAAACCACAGCCTCCAGTTCTTCTATCGTCGTTTTGATGTTTTCATTTTCTTCTGGTTCTTGAATGGAATCGGGCCTTGAATCCACATCTGTTTGCCCTTGTTCAGTTGAGGTTGACGTTATGTTATCCTCAACTGGATTCTGTAATTGCTATTTTTCTTCACCCTTCACACTTAAATCTGCCACGGAGTTGATGCTCCTGGATGTCTGTTGGTCTCCCCTGATTTGACATATTCCCCATGGTGCTGGAAATTTAATGACCTGATGCAAAGTTGATGGAACAGCATCCATGTCATGGATCCATGGCCTCCCAAGAATTATGTTGTAAGCCATTTCCATTTCCACTACCTGAAATTTTGTGTCTTTGACAACGCCTTCTGCGAATGTAGTAAGCATCACCTCCCCTTTCGTTACAACACTGGAATTGTCAAATCCTGACAAAGTATGCGCTTTTGGTACCAATCTATCTTCAGCTTGCATCTCACGTAATACTCTTAGCAAAATAATGTTCACGAAACTTCCTGGATCAATCAAAACTCGTTTCACATTAGTGTCATGTATAAGTAAAGGTATTACGAGTGTGTCGTTATGTGGAGTTAATAGACCCTTGGCATCGGCACCATCGAACGTAATATTTTCTTCCTCTAAAATATGTCGCAGCTGCTTCCCGTGAGTAATTGCAACTTTGGAAATCTTGTTAGCTACAGTATATGATACGCCATTGATGTCTTTACCCCCACTTATAACGTTGACGGTTCTTTTGGGAGAAGGTGGTTTTGGAGGCTCCTGCCTGTTTTTCATGTATGCTTGTTTACCTTTCTCACTGAATAACTCGGTGAGATACCCCTGTTTTAACAAATGATCAACTTCACCCTGCAAAAACCTGCAATCTGCCGTTTTATGCCCGTGATTGTTATGAAATTCGCACCAATGATCAGGGTTTCTTCTGTTTGGATTTGATCTCGTCTCCTTCGGCCATCGTACCTTATCTCCCATGCTTCTTAAAACAACCACGAGTTCAAAAGTGCTCACGTTGAAATTATAACCGCCAAACCTTGCCTTTAGACTTCTATCATCATCTCGTGACTCATGTGTGCTTCGGTCATCCCCAAATCTTGATGACGAGCCTGACTCTCTATTCCTCGATCTGTGATCGTACCTTTGATTGTCCTGTCTTGACCGTGAGTCTTTTCCCACAGGTCCCATGTATGGCTCGTACCTGTTTTTACCGGACCTTTTTTCATTTTCCGCCCGTCTTGAGCCTACCTTTTCTTCTTTGTGATGTCGTGAAATAATATCTTCTTCAATCCTCAGCTTTGTGCTATATCGGTTGTAAACGTCATTCCACGTTGTAGCTGGGAATTCACGAAGGCTTTCCTTGAGTCGCCTCGTAGCTTATGAGCTTTTTTCATTCAAATAGCTTGTGAAAGCTATAGCTGCCCAGTTATCTGGTACACGTGGCATGTCATTCTTTCACGCTGGAATCTGTCCACAAATTCCCTAAGCAATTCTGAATCCCCTTGTTTGATCTTGAAAATATCTTCCATTCTTTTTTCGACCTTTTGCGCTCCCGAGTGTGCTTTGATGAAAGAATCTGCAAGCTCAGCAAAAGAATTTATAGAATTTTCGGGTAAAAGAGAATACCATGTTAGTGCACCCTTAGTGAGTGTTTCACCAAATTTCTTGACTAATACTGATTCAATCTCCTGCTTAGTCAAATCGTTGCCTTTTACGCCTGTTGTGAATGCAGTCACGTGGTCTCGTGGGTCTGTTGTTCCATCATATTTTGGTATATCAGGTATTTGAATTTCTTTGGGATTGGAAGGGGAGCAACACTTGGCTTCCAAGGTTGTTGTGAATATTTATCCATATCTACCCCTTTGATCACGGGTGGCACCCCGGGTATTTGCTCTATGCAGTCACTTTGCTCCTTGAGCTGTTTCTGCAATGTTAGTACTAAAATTTGTAAATCAGAATTAACTATGTTACCTGGTTCTCCCTCTTGTGATTCACTGGGGATTCCACCACTGCCAGAATTAACAAGCCCAGAACGAGAGTTTTCCAAAGTGTTGTTATTTATAACTGGTGTTGATGGTGCAGCAGGTAATTGGCTAGCAAAAGCTTCAAGAGCTTTATTGACCTGTTGGTCGATCAACTTCTGCAAGGCTTTATTGACAGCTTCATCGTTGTTAAATTGAGTATTTGCATTTGAATGGGATCCATCAGGAGTTCCTTCTCGAGACCGCCGAGGTGAGCTTTGTGGAGAAGGAATCAGAGTGTGAACATCTTGTGGGTCCCTTTGGAGTTGATGGTTTCCTTGGTTTCCCTGGGTGTTATCGTTAACATTTGACATGATCGTTGATGTAACGAAATAGACAAGGTTGAGAAAAAATAGATTATCAGATTCCCGGTAACGGAACCAATTTATTTAACCAAAAAATAGAATTTTGACTAAAGCTATAATTTAGAAGAACACGGGTTACTGATAATCGCAAGAATGAAGAAAAGAAAGCAATTCGGATAACAAGAATATCAAAAGAAGACCAGTAACCAAAGTATATTCAGATAATATTTCATGTCCGTACAATTGATTAGTTATCTCCCTTTTATAGTTATTTCAGAGATATGCGTTTTGCCTTTGTCATAATAAGGCTATTATGGGCAGTTTAATGGCATTAAATGCTACGTTACATAATCATTATATTTAAGACATATTCTCTAACGTTTTTAGCATTTAATGCTTATTAAATACTGTATTTGGACTCTCATGTGTTGTCAGATTCAATCCCTTGATTCTTCTTGATTCTTGAACTTAAATGTTCTTGAATAGGTACGGGCGCTGAATCCTTTGAATAATCGCCCGTGCCTCTTCCTTTGCCTTTGCTCGTATCCATTGCTACTCGTGCCTCTTGGCTAGTTATAATTTTTTGACCATTTGACCAGTCTATGTGTCACGACACGTCATCTCCATACTACTTTAATATGTAAACTCAATTTTTCCCAATACACTTTGTTCAACAAAAACGATGGATTCTTTCTTCACGATTCCAAAACGATTTTCACAAGATGATTAATTTGAAGGGAAGTTTATTCTTAGAATCTGTTGAGTTGTCCCACATGGTTGATGTGACTATTCACTCTTCTTCGTGATTTAACTTTTGGGTCGGAGTGAGAGGTGGATCCAGCAATTAGAGGTGGCGGGTGCCATATTTACTTTAATCCATTGACTATAATGTTTGTTAGAAATGTATATCGGTTCAATCTCTTCCAAGTTTATTCAAGTCAACTTAATAGTTTTTTTGTTTACAAATATGAAAATTACATATTTTATATATCAAAAAACAAATAGAATCAATATTTTGTACAATATATCACATCTCTATTATTAATAATACAAGTAAAATCAACATTTTCATCAGTGGAATTATTTTCTTTCTTATAAATTAAAAATAAATTTTCACATGTAAAAGTAATAGTAACATTTTTTATTTAGAGAATCACACCGTCTCTATTAAAGAAAAAATTTCACAAGTAAAATAACTTATTTGGATAAGAGAACTACACCAATTCAGAATAAGAAAAATAATAAAATTATCTTCAATAGTTAAACAACACTCCATAAGTAAACGTAAATTTCGATAATTTACAAGTCCCCGAAACTCAAAACCAAAAATTTTATGTTTTTTTTGGTACAATACGTATGGAATTTTCATTACAATTTAAAACTAAACATTTTTAAACTTTACACAACTGTTTAACCAAAAATTAGATTTTAGGTCAAAGCTTGAATTTAGAAGAACTCGGGTTACTGATAATCGGAAAAGTATATAAGAAAGAGATTTTGAATGATATAATCAGAAAGCAAAAAGAACAAAGTTTATTCCAGTAATATTTTCTCGTGTCCTACATATGTTGTGACTTTCTCCTTTATAGTTAATTTTAAGAGAAAGTGTAATGCCTTTGTCTTAATGAGGCAATTACGAGCAATAAATGACATTAAAAGAAACGTTACTCAATCATTCATATTAAATACAAATTCTCTAACGTATTTGGCATTTAATGCTGAATTTGGACTCTATTTCGCTATCAGATTCATGTCTTCAATTCCTTCTGATCTTCGAGCTTTAAATGACTCGAACAGGTACGAGTCTCGTTTCATTTGAATAATAGCTCGTGCCTTTAAGTATCTTCTCTCCCGCATCTGTTGTTGCTCGTGCCTTCTAACTGATTACCACGCTTTGACTATTTGACCGGTCCACGTGTCATGACACGTCATCTTCAATATTTAAATTTAGTTTTTTCCCAATACAGATAGTCCCCCCATTTTCTATTTATTTATCAATTAAATATTTGGGAAGTGGATCTTCATTAAAAAGGGAATTTTTGCCATAATCAATGCTATGACAGTACTAACGTTTCAGTTGTCTTTTCTATTTAATGCATTGCATACGTGTCACCTTCTTATTAGCTCTGCAATTTCTGCAGCCTTTTTTCAAGGCTTCTTCAACTCCACTATTCACGAAGTGATAGTTGCCTTTATTATAGGCTTTCCATCATTACACTTTTTAATTACCGACGGTTGAGTTTATATATAAACTTGCCCCCTTATTCCTTTGTCTTCTTCCTCACAAGCTTTTTACCAAATTTCTTGCTATTAACTCTTGTTCACTTCTTCTTCAATTCATACCTTCTCACTACGTCGTCTTCGAATCCTAACCCTAAAAGAGTCCCAATTCTTGATAGTTTTTCCAATGCTCCTGCCAGATATAGAAGAGGTAGAGGAGGTGTGCTTCGTGGTACAGGGTCGGTTCGTGGTGGTACCTCTGGTTCCATCATTCCTTCTTCTAGTTCCGGCAATATCTCTAGAGGCTCTCTTTCTAACAAGTCTTCTTCTAAAGGCAAAGAAACTTCTGAGTCTAACCAAGAACCTCTGGTTGAAGAAATTGTGCCAACGGATTTATCCTTCGAACATGACAAAGAATCCCTTCGTGACCAAGTGATTAAATTAGAAAGAGCTGATAAANTATATATATATTAGTTATACTACCGAGGCTAACGAGTTCTACTAACCCCTTTACCATTATATAGGTCTGCCTCTTGTTAGAACAATTAGCTATAACTCTCTTAGGACTCGTTTGGTATGAGGGATAAGAGATAATTAATCCCGTAATTAAATTTGAGATGAATTTATACCGTGTTTAGTTGGGATAAAATTGTGGTATAACTAATCCAGGAAATAGTTACTCCGAAATTCTAGTATTTTTTATCCCTGTGAGATGGTGGAATAACTAATCCCAAAATAAACAATTTCAGGATAATTGAACCTGGGATAACTTCAATCCAATCAAACCCCTCTTAAAGTCTTTGCTTCAACTTGTCATTATTAACGGGCCCATTTTGGTCCTGCTTAGGACCATTCCTTATAGAAAGGGATGGAGATTCCTTCTTTTGATTTCTCTTTTTCCCTTTGGAACTTAACGTAGTGGTCTTAGACTCTTAGTTGTAGAGACAGAAATTTTAATATGAAATTCCAAAATATAAAAGTAAACACGTAAAAAAATTAAGGAATTCAGTAATTTAATATGGACACATAAAATAACTTAAATATTATATATGTGAGCGCTACTGTGTTAAAATACAAAATTAGAAAACTGTTAGAAGAATAAAAGAAACTGGAAAAACAGTAAAGATTCAGAAATATTCCGAGTCCACAATTTGCTTGTGCGTCCTTAAGGAATTCTAACCCCCTCACACGTTGCCAAGGTAATGGATTAAATCCTCCCAGGATAAAACGGAATAAACCTTCCTGCAACAGTGGCAATACAAACTGCAGGATACCAATGAACTTAAAGAGCGGAGCAAAATCACACTTACGAATTCGAGAGAGAGAGACTGCAAATTAGAATGCAGTATTTTCAGAAAGAAGGAAGTTCTGTAATGTTTTGGTGTGTTAAAAACGAAGCCATGCCTCAGAATTTATAGGCAATTATTGGAAGAGGTGTGATGTCTGTTCTGGAAAAGGTGCCTGTTCAGAAATTTCGCGTCCTGCCGCGGTCCTACCGCGGTTACGCCATGACCGCGGCCAGAAAGGCTCTCTGAATCTGCAGCAGAGTTCTGGCGCGGTCCTACCGCGGTTACCCCAGGACCGCAGCCAGACTATATTTCAGAATCTTCAGCAGTGATCTGGCATTTAATTAATTATTAAATAATTAATTAAATAAATTTTGTCCAAAAAATAATCTTATTGATCGATCATTTGACAAAACCAAATCCAAATCCAAATCCAAATCCAAGCCGAGCGAGCGACGACAACGGCGCGAGGGTTCATTCTCTTCAACTCCTTTTAAGAGCTTTAAGAAGTGATTCTATATATAAGCACACAAATATAGTTGTCCCTCACCAATGAGGGACAAAGTGCAAGTCAAAAGTTCACTTCATTCAAATTTCCATTCAAATTTTCATTTCCCTCCATTTTATTTCCCACCATTTTCAANAAACTTTAAAGCCCAATGCTTAAAGTCTTTCAAGCTCAATGCCTTTAAAGTCCAACAATATACCAGTATAATTTTTTGACGAGGAAGTTCGAATAAATCTTCTTGTCCTCACGTAGCTTCGCGCCTCCGCCCATGGTTGCCCATATGACTAACGGGACCATTTATTTTTGTGAAAAAATCTAAGAAAAAAGGATAAAAAAAAAAATTTAAACCAAAAAGAGCACTAAGCAACACACATAATTTTTGCTTCCGTTGGATATAATAATTTCATGCCCCCAAAAAAAAAAAAATTGAAGATGTGTATTGTTTGATTACGTAATTTATTGTTATGGGGACTACATGAACGCATATGTCATTGTCATAATGTCCTCATATACAGTTCCAATCTGTTAGATTTGTAATAGATACCATTTGGAGTACACTCTTTGAAGATCTAGAGTGATCTCCAACCAATTCCTAATATTAAATACTTGAGAAAAATAACAAAGTAGTCTCGTATGTTTAAGAGTAGGTTCAAAGTAATTTTTTAAGTACGCACCGAGCAATTTTAGTCCTTTAAGTTTGTCAAAAATTAATACTTTTAATCTTCGTCAAATATTTAATAATTTATGTTCGTCAAATTTGAAGGAAATTATGAGGGGAAAAAACATTTAATCTTAAACACTAGGAATGTCCGATCAAGTCCTAAAATATACATCACGAAAACTGTACTAGACATTAAAAAGAATATTAAAAAAGAATAAGCAGAAATTGCAACCTCAAAAAAGTGACAATAGACTACTAGAAAATGAATCAAAATGTCAAAAAACTACAAAATGTACCTCTAAATGTAAGTTCTTACCTAA
>NW_017681139.1:0-4582 GCF_001879085.1 Nicotiana attenuata
TTATGCTCCTCAACCCGTATGCGGTCACTGAATGCTCAACCTTTTGTATGACCGCAGCAACACGCCAATAGAAACCAAGCTCTATTTCCAAGAAATCAGCCTCCTTACCAAAACCACTACAATCCCCGTCCTCCACAGAATAACTTTCCTCCCCGTGAGCCACCCAGGAGGCAAACTTTCACTCCAATTGGTGAATCTTACTCTAATCTATTTCTAAAACTTGTCCAAATGGGTCTACTGCAGCCAGTTCCTCAAACGAGGCAAAAGCCAGCATCGCCTGCTTATAGAGCCGGTGTTAGATGTGCCTATCATTCAGGAGCAGAAGGGCACGACACAAATGATTGTTGGACATTGAAAAGAGCGGTGGAGAACTTGATAGAGCAAGGAAAGATAGTGCTAAGGGATGAGGATGTCCCTAACGTGACCAATAACCCACTACCAGCCCACAACAATAGGCCAGTAATTGGGATGAATTGCGAAGATAAAGAATTTGATCCGGCATTAAAGTCCATAATCGCCATTGTTGATGCAGAAAGAAAGACAAAGGTTGTCCCGAAGCAAGATAAAGGGGAAAAGAAGAGTAAATTCACTATGTCAGAACCAGAAAAGAAAGTTGAAACAAGAACGGAGGCAATGCCTCCTAAAGATGGTGTTCTTTATGTTCCACGAGGCCGCATAGAAAAGCAGCTGACTTTGAGCCCTCCAAAGAGATTTGAACTGAAAAAGGGAGCCCAGATGTACGTACCCAAGGGAGCCTATGTGATGCGGGGGACAATTAAACCATCGAGGCTGAATGAGCCCGTGGTTATTGGACGCGCACCATAGAAGCCTATGACGAATCCTGCTGCAGTGCCATGGAATTACAATCAAATGGTGGTTACGTATAAGGGCAAAGAGATCTTGGGGGAGCTTCAAGAAAATCACCCCGTTGAGAAATACTCCAACACAGAAGAAGTGAACAACGCCACCAGAAGGCGTTTCCCATCTAAGAAACCTGTATGTGCCAAGGAAGCGGAAGTTTTCTTTCAGAAAATGAAGATGGCCGACTATGAGGTGGTTGATCAACTGCGAAAGTATCCTGAACAAGTATCCTTGCGGTCATTGCCGATGAAATCCCCTGAGCACAAAAAGGTTTTAATGAAGACCCTGAATGAAGAATACGTGCCAGCTGAAACTTCGGTAGAACAGTTGGAAAGAATGGCAGAAAGATTCTTTGCCGTCAATCAGATTTCATTCAGCAAAAACGACTTGCCTCCAGAAGGAGCCGCTCACAACAAAGCTTTGCACTTAACCGTCAAATGTGAGGGATATTATGTGAAGAGGGTCATGGTAGACGGAGGTTCTGGGGTAGACATTTGCCCACTCTCCACACTACAGCGTATGGAAATCGAGACTGAAAGGATTCGTCCCAACAATGTCTATGTGAGAGCTTTTGACGGTATCAAAAGAGACACCATTGGAGAAATTTACCTAATTTTGACTATTGGCCCAATGGACTTCGAGGTGACTTTCCAGGTGCTAGACATGGACACGTCCTATAATTTTCTTTTGGGAAGGCCTTGGATCCATGCTGCAGGAGTTGTACCCTCTACCCTCCACCAAATGGTGAAATTTGAACATGAGGACCAGGAGATTGTGGTCCATGGAGAGGATGAACAGTCAATTTATCGGGACCCGTCGGTCCCATGCCTAGAAGCGAGGGAAGGCAGCGAACACATAGTCTACCAAGCATTCGAAGTTGTGGTGGCGGATCAGCATGAAGAAGGAAACCCTTGCCCTCAACCCTTCCTATCTAATGCCTCGATTATAGTGGCCAAGGAAATGATCAGACATGGTTTCAAGCCAGGAAAGGGACTTGGAAAAGCTCTGCAAGGAATATCCGAACCAGTGACCCTGCCAAAAACTGAAAAGTTCTTCGGGATAGTTTTCCTACCTACCCCAGACGATATAAAGTGGGCAGATGAGAGAAAGAAGGAGGGATAGGTCTTGCCACACCCACTGCCATATTTGTATGAAACCTTTGCCAAGACGAAGTACAGTGAGAAGGAAGAGGATGAGGCCTTTACGGCCGAAGAGATTGAGGAAATATGTGGGGCAATGAGGAAGATACTCTACGAAACACACATGGTTCAGCCGGGAGAGGGTACTAGCACCGCTGAGGTGTTATACGTGGGACCAAGCACCAAGCTTCAAAATTGGAAGGTTACGCCATTTCCGATCAGGCGGGAGTCCCGGTAGACCTGCCCTGCTACTTTTTCTGCATCCCGAGTTATTCCAGGGTGTAACTCAGATGACCTTCTTTAGCTTCTTGTCTTTAAATTTCCCAATGTAAACCCTGTTAGCTTCCAAATTCCAAGAAATGAAATCAATATTTCATCGTTCATTTTTTTTTGTTCTTTCTGATTTTCGCTATTTTATTTCTTCTTTTCAGTTATAATAATGCGGCTTTAAATAACATGACATGCTTGCGGACTTCATGCCCAGATCCAAACACACTGTCTAATTGTGAAATAATGAACCACGAACCGGAATATGATGAAGAAGAGGCTTTTAGGGAAATAAATCGAGAATTGGAACAATTTGAGAATAAACCTAAGCCAAACTTGAATGATACTGAGCCGGTTAACTTGAGAACTTCCGAAGAAATCCGGGAAACCAAAAGAAGCATTTATACGGATGAGAAAACTCGGGATGCAATAATCCAACTCCTGTTTGAGTTTAAAGATATGTTTGCTTGGTCATATGACGACATGCCAGGGCTGAGTGTTGATCTAGTGGTTCATAAGAAGCCAACTTACCCTGATTGCCCTCCGTTCCAGCAAAAGCAAAGGAAGTTTAAAACTGACGTCAGCGATAAAATCAAAGAAGAAATAACAAAATAGCTGAAAGCAGGGGTAATCCGAGTGGTCCGGTACACTACATGGTTGGCTAATGTAGTCCCCGTTCCAAAGAAAGATGGAAAGACCCGGGTGTGTGTGGATTACAGAGATTTGAACAAGGCAAAAGGCAAGTCCCAAAGACAATTTCCCTTTGCCCAACATCCACATCCTTGTTGATAACTGCGCCAAGCATGAGATACAGTCCTTCGTGGATTGTTACGCAGGATATCATCAGGTATTGATGGATGAAGAAGACGCCGAAAAGACAGCCTTTACCACACCCTGGAGTACATATTGCTACAGAGTCATGCCATTTGGTCTGAATAATGCCGGAGCAACCTATATGAGGGCCATGACTGCCATCTTCCATGATATGATGCATCAGGAGATAGAGGTATATGTGGATGATGCAATCATCAAGTCCCAAACTCAGATGATCACGTTCGAGACTTGAGAAAATTTTTTGAGCGGTTGCGCAAGTACGATCTGAAGCTGAATCCAGCTAAGTGTGCATTCGGGGTCCCTTTGGGCAAACTTTTGGGTTTCATAGTCAGCAGGAGAGGTATCGAGTTAGACCCAACGAAGATAAAGTCTATCCGGAATTTGCCTCCTCCGAGAACCAAGAAAGATGTGATGAGCTTGTTGGGCAGATTAAACTATATCAGCCAGTTCATTGCTCAACTGACTTCCACATGTGAGCCCATATTCAAGTTACTGAAGAAAGATGCAGCAGTCAAGTGGACGGATGAATGTCAAGAAGCCTTCGATAAGATCAAAGAATATTTGTCAAATCCGCCAGTCTTGGTCCCACCGGAGCCAAGGAGGCCTCTTTCTTGTATCTGACCGTTGCGATCAAAACACTCACGCAAGTGCACGTGATCGTCAAGTAATAGAGTAGTGAGTAGAGTATCGTTCCCACGAAGACTTATGATTAACTGTTGACTGATTCAAACCCAATTACTTTATCTATCCAAGATGTTTCTCACAAAATCGAGATGTAACTGTTGTACTACCTAACTATCAAGAAATAATCTAACTAGAGCAATTAACCAAACGAATAGCAAGTTCAATTAACAAACAATAGGAGAAGATATTCCAGGGCCACGGGCTGATTAACAATCGTGTTGTGTTCTTGGCTTAAAACGACTAATTGATCTATCTGGATTGTTGATTGACAGGGTTTATATTACTCATAAGAATCTGTCGAGTTCTTACTCGCCTATTCAAGCTAACTCAATGCCTTCCTGTATTCCAACCAAGCAGGGCAATTGGGTATATGTCTATCCCAATTGCGAATTCGTTCCCCGAGGCCCGGGTTCAAGAACCTGCTCTATTTAATTCTATATGCAATCTAGAATTCCCACTTTCGAGTTCAACTCTAGATTCGTAGATAGTATTTCACTGTTAGCTACTCAGCAAAATAACTAAAAGCAGAATTAAATAAACAATCCAATATGACAAGTCAACTTCGTCGAATTAAACGTCAAACAACAACTTTCATGTTTCACCCATGACCCCAGAATAATGGGTTTTAGCTACTCATAACAACGTAAAGATAATCTATGAAAATATTCATCATGGAAAATTGCAAGAAAAAGAAGAAATAAAGAACTATGATGTTTTTGGGTGATCTCTCACACTTGTGTTTCTTGCCCAAGAACTCTCCAAAACAAATCTGCCCTAATATGGCCGAATTCCTACTT
>NW_017681139.1:5502-11821 GCF_001879085.1 Nicotiana attenuata
AAAGTGACTACACCTCCCTAAGCACTTTAATACATACATTTTATCAATTAAACCTCATCCTTATGTCACCCCCAAAGTTCCATCTTCACATCAGTGTAACTACCCCTTCTTCTTTAAGCACACTTGCATCAAGAGCCACCACTTATCTAGGTATTATTATATATACATATCTTTTTTTTTATGACAGTTCAAGTGGCTCTTCCTTTTTCAAAACAGTGCACCTTTCTCCTTATTTCATTAGTTCCACTCAAAAGCCATACCGACCACCCCATACTTTAACTTTTACAAGGTTCATAACAATTCAAGTGCTCATGAGAGGTGAAAAGGTTCAATTAGATGGTTAATTCAAACCATTGGGTAAGGCTTCTAATGTGGTTGCCAAAGAAAAAGGATTATAGGCTCAAAGGGGTTAACTATGGTAATATGTACGAGTGGATTAATGATTATATGGGCTACACAAAGAAATGCCTAAATCATCTCTAAGACGAAACAACTACTATTTCGCGTTGCACACACACGGGGCAAGTTCTAGGTATCGCATGCAAGCATAGAATATGTGTATAACCTCACACACACTTGGCATATAACTCAATCCAAATTAGTTTGTCAACACATTCACATGAGTGTTCAAGCAAGACAGGGTGTGCAAAATTAAGGCATAAGATTAAGAGTCTACACATGAGCCTAGGCGTCGCACCCTCAAGTTCGTTTTAAGTATTTGCAGGTATGTACACCACGGGATGCATTCTTGCCCAACCCATCTTAGCCCACAAGAGTCCTAAGGGTCCTAAAATCTATTAAAGAAAAATCTACCTATCCCGGTTCAAGAAAAACCCTTAGAAAAGAACCGCCGTCAAAAAAAAATCAAGGGGGAATTTCTACACTACCTAAAAAAAAAAAAATAAGAAAAATCTTTTTGGTTTTTTTTCGACTTTAGCCCTCAAGAGACCCGTCGACAAGTGTCCGTCATTGGGCCAAGTCGGTTATATCTAAGCTACATACATAACCACACATATATACACTAACAACAAATATATACACTAACCCAAGTCTCCCACCCCACACACAAAGAGTATGGCATGTCCTCATGTCATGAAACAATTTAAAGCACAGAAGGGTAAGAGGACTTCCCCGGTCATCATTCAGAGTCAGAGACGGTGCTGGGATTCACGTGACAGGCCCTCCCTAAAGCACGAAACCAAGCGATCACCCGGCTCTAAGACCTGGCATGCCGTCTAGACATGGCATCCAAACGAACATGCAGGCTATCCATAGAGGTGCGAAGTTCTGCCACGTCTTCCTCCATAGAAGTCAACAAGGGTCGCATGGAGTATGTTCTAGAGAACTCCGCCCCAGTTTGGGGTTGCCATGAGGATCCAGCTGCATCATAAGATCTCCAGGGTGGTGCCACGGGTGCTGGGTCGTCATCATCATCATCCAGGTCAATGGGCGTAGGTGCATCTCTGCCCACTTTGATCTTGGAAGCTTTGAAAGCTGTTTTTGGGGGCAGAGTGCCATCAGTAGGACTGACTGGGACATCAGCCAGCAGACATAACTTGGTCACCAGGGAGGGGAAATAAAACCCCTTAGTCATCAATGGTGACCGGAGGATCATTTTATCTCCAATGATTTTAGCAACATCCGCGTCCTTCCTGGTCACGAAGCACCAAACCAATAAAGCCCGCAAGCTGTTCACATCTGTTGTGTTGCCCGTGGGCAATAACCTGCTGCAAATCATAGTGAACCAGCACTTAGCTTCCCATGTGAATGACTTGGAATACAGGTTCATGTTTTCCTGTGTCCAAACTGGCCGACCCCCTGAGCATATGGACTCAATCAGAGTGTCCCAATCGACCCCTGGAGAATTGTGGTAATAATCATTGTCACCTATGAAAGGGGGCAGCTGCAGGACCTGGCGAATTCTCTGTACTGAGGCATCCACCACTTTGCCCCGCACAATTACAGAACGGCACATATGTTCCGGGCAATTAGCGTAGAACTCCCGGACTATCATTGGGTTTGCCGTGTCAAGTTCATCAAACAAGTACTCCATCCCCCTCCAGCGGATTTCCTTGTACATGTCTGCGTTTTTGACACGAAGAGCAACCCTGTCAATACCAATTTCCGGGACAAATCTTTTGGTGGCCTTCGCATGAAACCTGTTCTGGGCCTCCTCGAAGATGAACCGGGTGGCATCATAAGTCGGGGCATCGGAAGTGCTTTCCGAGTTTCTTTGCTTCTTTCGGGCCATCATACCTGGAATCAGTTCATCATAACAATCAGGGCCAGCCAAACATGTGCCAGTCGGATGGATACTCAGACTTCTCCACCCGCTGGCACCAAACAATTACTCAAAGTGGACAACATCCACTATTGTCCCCACACCACTCATCAACGATACAATTTCGCCCTATAAAACCCCACCACAAGCTTCCATCAATACATACAGTTAAATGCTACCACCACCCACCCCCCACACACAAATTAGCAACTAGAAATATACCCCACACCTAGACAAATGAACCTCAAACACCAACTATAACACCAAACTTGGAGTCTAATACCCCATTTCAACCAAAATCAAGAATTATCTACAATAATCACTACATAATGCAAAATACATACAACATAATGAAAAGTAGAACAACTTACTTGAAGATTACCGCGGAGTCATGAAAAAGAGAAGAAAAAGGAAAAAATTTGGGGGGTTGTGNGTTGTGGCTGGGAAGGGGGGGGAGTTTTTTTGGGGGGGGGGGATTTTATGGGTAGAAGAACAGAGAAGAGAGAGTAGGTTGTTGGGAAGAAGAAGAAGAAGAAGAAGGAAAAAAAATGGGGGAAAAGAGTTGGGGAAGAAGAAGGAAGGAGAAGAGTGGGGAAGAGGATGAGAGAAGATAGAGAGAAAAGAGAGAGAATAGAGAAAATGGGGAAAAGGGGCGGAGGTTTTGGTTGGGGAGGGGGATTTTTAGGTTAGATTAATGAAAGGGAGAAAAAAAAAAGAAAAGAAAAAAAAAATTCTGCGCTTTCATACCTGGGCCCATTCTGGTCCACCGCGGTCCTGTCGCGGTTACGTTGTGACCATGGTGGGATAACTTCAGAGAGGGTTCACGACCGCGGTCCTACCGCGGTTACGCCGCGACCGCGGTGGGATAACTTCAGAGAGGGGTCACGACCGCGGTCCTACCGCGGTTATGCCGCGAACGCAGTGGAATAACATCAGAGAGGGGTCACGACCGTGGTCCTACCGCGGTTACACCGCGACCGCGGTGGACCCGTTACTGGGCAAAACATTCAGTTGTACTTTTTTTTCACCTGTATTGCTCTCGGTCGATGGTCTTTTCACCCGCCCTTTGTTACCTGCATTAGTTAGTGTGCTAAAACATAAAATCAAACACTACTACTATCGTTGGGTTGTCTCCCAGCCGGCGCCTTGTTTAACGTCGTGGCATGACGGTTACAACAATGCAATGGGTTGCCTCCCATCCAGCGCCTGATTTAACGTCGCGGCACGACTCAACACGTTCTCAAGAATCCGTCAAGTCCACCGAGGTCTTGTGACGTGCAAAGTCACCACCCCAGTAATGTTTTATCCTTTGACCATTCACCAAAAAGGTACTAGTTGAACTCATATCTCGCAATTCCACAGGTCCATGAGGTTTCACACTTACTACAACAAAAGGGCCTGACCAACGAGATTTTAGCTTTCCGGGGAAAATCTTCAACCTCGAATTGAACAAAAGAACTTCTTGCCCTGGCTCGAACTCTCGATGTTGAATGTGCTTGTCATGCCACCTCTTAGTCTTCTCTTTATACAATTTGTCATTCTCATACGCGTGCAATCGAAACTCATCAAGCTCATCGAGTTGCAGCAACCTCTTCTCTCCAGCTAGGTCCCCATCCATATTCAGCTTTTTAATCGCCCAATAGGCCTTGTGCTCAAGTTCGACGGGCAAGTGACATGCCTTCCCATAAACCAGTTTATACGGAGAAGCACCTATGGGAGTTTTGTATGCAGTTCGATATGCCCACAATGCGTCGTCTAGCTTCCCGGCCCAATCTTTTCTATTTGCACTCACTGTTTTCTCAAGAATCTGCTTTACCTCTCTGTTTGACACCTCCACTTGACCACTCGTCTGGGGGTGATAGGCAGTGGACACCTTGTGCTTGACTCCATACTTTGCAAGGACATTATTCAGTAATTTGTTGCAAAAATGTGTTCCTCCATCGCTGATCAATACTCTTGGAGTTCCAAAGCGTGTAAAGATGTGCTTTTTGACAAAGCTCACCACCACCCTTGCATCATTAGTGGGAGGAGCAATGGCCTCCACCCACATGGACACATAGTCGACGGCCACCAAGATGTACCTATGACCATTAGATTGTGGAAACAGTCCCATGAAATCTATCCCCCACACATCAAAGAGCTCCACTACCAGAATGTTTTGCAGCGGCATCTCGTGCCTCTTTGTGATCGTTCCGGTTCTTTGGCACCTATCACACATTTTAACAAAGGCGTGTGCATCCCTAAACAATTTTGGCCAATAGAAACCTGATTGTAACACTTTCTGGGGTATTCCGGTCTCCCCCGTGATGACCTCCATATGGTGATGCGTGACAGCTATGAAGTATGGCATTCATTTCCTCCTCAGGAACACATCTCCGCACCAACTGATCTGCACAGAGCTTGTATAAGAATGGCTCATACCACATGTAGAGCCTCACGTCATGCAAGAACCTTCTTCTATTGTCTGGTGTCAATTCTGGTGGTGTCACCCCACTTGCAATAAAATTTACATAATCTGCATACCACGGGGTTCTGCTTGAAGCAATCACCAATAACTGCTCATCAGGGAATGTTTCTTTTATTACACCCCCTTCAGCTACATGATTCCGATTTTCTAATCTGGACAAGTGATCAGCCACTTGATTCTCTGTTCCTTTGCGATCTCGGATCTCTAAATCAAACTCTTGCAAGAGTAGGACCCACCGAATCAGTCTCGGCTTGGCGTCCTTCTTTTCAAACAGGTATCTGATGGCTGAATGATCTGTGTAGACGATGACTTTGGTCCCCACAAGATATGACCTGAACTTGTCAAAAGCCCACACCACTGCAAGCAACTCTTTTTCAGTGACTGTATAATTCATTTGAGCTGGATTTAGAGTCTTGCTTGCATATTAGATGGAGTGGAAGACTTTGTTTCTCCTTTGCCCCAAAACAGCTCCAATAGCCAAGTCACTCGCGTCGCACATCAATTCAAATGGCTGCTCCCAATCCGGAGCAATGATGATTGGTGCAGTCACCAACCTTCCCTTCAGCTCCTCGAATGCCTTCAGACAGACATCATCAAATTTAAAGGCAACATCCTTCTCAAGCAACCTGCACAAGGGAGAGGAAATTTTCGAGAAATCTTTAATGAAACGACGATAAAAACCTGCATGACCCAAGAAACTGCGAATGCCTTTGACAGATATCGGTGGAGGCAATATTTCAATCGCTTCCACCTTTGCCTTGTCCACCTGCAAACAATCTTTGGACACCTTGTGCCCCAAAACTATACCTTCGCGTACCATGGAATGGCACTTTTCCCAGTTTAGCACCAAGTTAGTCTCTTCACACCTAGCAAGCACTTTATCAAGATTCATCAAGAAGTTATCAAAAGAACATCCAAACACAGAAAAACCTCCATGAATACTTCCACAAACCTCTCGACCATGTCAGTATAAATGGCCATCATACACCTTTGAAAAGTCGCAGATGCATTACAAATACCAAAGGGCATTCTCTTGAACGCATATGTTCCATAAGGACACGTAAAAGTGGTCTTTTCTTGGTCCTCTAGGGCTATAGAAATCTGATTATACCTAGAGTAACCATCCAAGAAGCAGTAGTACTCCTGGCCAGCTAATCTATAAAGCATTTGGTCAATAAATGGGAGGGGGAAGTGGTCCTTCCAGGTGGCATTGTTCAATTTTCTATAGTCAATGCAAATTCTCCACCCAATGACAGTTCTTGTAGGGATTAAATCATTATTCTCTTTAACTACTACAGTCATCCCCCCTTTCTTGGGTACACATTGGACGGGACTTACCAATTTACCGTCTGAGATAGGAAATACAATACCTGCATCAAGCCACTTAATCACTTCTTTTCTTACCACCTCTTTCATGATTGGATTGAGTCGTCGTTGTTGCTCTACACTGGGCTTGTGTCCGTCCTCCATGAGGATTTTGTGCATGCAAAAGGCTGGACTAATGCCCTTTATGTCAGACATAGTCCACCCAATTGCTCGCTTGTGCTCACGTAGCACTCTCAACAGCTTTT
>NW_017681140.1:0-11819 GCF_001879085.1 Nicotiana attenuata
GGCCTAACTTTTACTCACGCTTGGAAGTTCTGAATCATATTAACTAACCTACTCATTTCTCAATCAATATCAGTAGAAAGCATGCCTATAGGGTTCAAATCGCCCGTTTGAAACTGTTTACTGATTTACTGCATTCCTTATCAATAATAGATACCATGCTCATAGGACATCACTGTTATACGTCTAGGCAAGCCTATAGGGCGATTAAAATTCTGCAACTGTAAAACCATGTTCTGTTATCTGCGATTGCTCATATTCAACGGATCTAAAATCAGTAGGAAAGCTAAATAGGTCTTTGATACTTTGGTCCTAATTCAATACTGTATTCTCTCAGCTCACCTAGATATCATGTTCTAAGGTTTTTCTCTTAAACAGTTTGTTTGAGACGTGCTACTTATTTGTTTCTGTCTTGCGGTAAGTTAAAATGTGAGTCGTTCAATTGTTCCCTCCTTTGAATGTAGTCCTACTTTGTTTTGGTTGACGTCTTAGTACTTTTACTANAACCTTTTCCCTTGTTTCATTACTTGAATCATACATGTGCTTAGAATGTCAAAACATGCCTTTACTTGCAAGTACGTGGTCAGATTGTTTACCTGTTAAAATGACTGATTCATATAAGTTCGATCGGGACCCACCGTTGTGGACCGCGAGGGGTTCCTAACACCTTCCCCTCAAGGTTATTTCGAACCCTTACCCTAAATCTCTGGTAATGCAAACTAGTCCATGAGTTAATTGCTCAAGGTACCCTAATGCACCATAATTCGTTAGGTGGCGACTGTCGATGCCCCCTTTTTCCTCCGCGAAAATTGGGTTTATGACATTTGGGAGGACAACTCATTCCCTTTTGGGGATTGGGTTTACGAGAAGTGAAGAGTCGCCATCTAATGATTAAAGTGCATTAGGACACTATGAAGGGTTTTTTTTGGATAACCAGAGATTGGATAAGGGCTTGAAATTATTCCAAGGGGAAGGAGTTAGGCACCCCTCAGAATCCACTAGTGTGGTTCCCGGCCAAGCTATTGTTGTGACTTTAGGTTACAAATAACATAGAGACAAATAAGGCTTCAAATAAGAGGGTATTTTCACATAAATGTTGCAAATAGATGGAGTGAAAAGAAACGAGAGAAAAGCTTAATTTTGAGAAGAAAAAAAAATAGTTTGAGAAATTTGAAAATAAACAATGAAATAAACAAGTAAAAGAGAGGGGGGTCCTAGGTTTATAAATAATATGGATCACCCCACACAACACCCGGTAATCACTTATACACGTGGTGTTATCGCGTGGTCATCATATCCATGTCTACCCTTCCCACCCCGTTAAGGTACTAAAACGCGGAATAGTCTCGTTTACTTATTGCATGCTATTACCCGCCCCAAATCTATCAATCCCGGAGGTATTTTGGGATTACTAATCCTAAAGGGAGGGGACATTGGCTTATTTGTGGATTCAAAAGGTTAAAATACTAAGTCGACAATCAAAACACATATCAAAAAAATCGCCATAATTCAGAAAAATCGCCCTAACGCACCATAATTCGTTAGGTGGTGACTCTTCAAATACCCAATTCCCAAAAGGAAAAGAGTTATTCCCCCATGAAATGTCGAAACCGGACGTTCTCCACAAGGAGGAAAAAAGGGGGCGCGACAGCATGGCGACTCTGCTGGGGATATATTTAGGCTTTTACCATAACGAACTTATTTTTTGAATTAGTTTAAGCCTGCTCTATCCCACGTACCCTTCCCCCTATAGTAACCTTACTTTGATCGTAATTGTGCATGCATCACGGTCAAACCTAGTCGGATTAATATGTTATCCACATAATAATCCTTTAAGACAAGCCTTATCCAAAAGTCCACCGGGGTTTCCATAATCCAAACGGACACAACCACGTTCTGTGCATTAATTTGGAGAACTAAATACCAATATGCTAATCATGAATGTATAAATAGTCGAGCTTGGTGGGGGATAAGGGACTGACCCTTTTTGTTTTGCAGAAAATGAGGCACGAGATCCCCAGATTCGGTATGGTTAGCAACATTCCACCATTGCTACTAGATTGGTGGGAGGACCTTTCCTCAAGTGACAAGATACACGTAAGAAAGTATTTTGGCAATTTACCTTCTCTACTAGACATTGAGCCAAGCAATAGGTTGATCGAGGCTGCCACTTTGTTCTGGGATAGTGAAAGGGTTGTGTTCCATTTCGGCGACATAGAAATGACTCCACTTCTAGTAGAAATTGGAGGACTTGTGGGATTGACTTGGGATAGCCCCGGGTTATTGGTGACAGAGAACCGTACTGGTAAAGGGTTTTTAAAGATGGTGGGGCTGAAGAAAAATGCTGACTTGGGATGCCTGAAGGAATCTTACATACCCTTCGAATATCTGTATGAGAGGTATGGCCATAGCAAGTCCTACCGTACCTACCATGATGAGCTTTCTATCACTTCTCTAGGACACATCCACCGCAGAGTGTTGGTGTTCATTATGTGCTTCTTGGGTCTGATAGTATTCCCAATGAAAAGGGAAAGAATCCACACTAGGTTGTACATGGTCGCCAAGACTTTGATGGAAGTGATCAACGGAAAGACATACACCATAGTCCCCATGATCATAGTCGGCATCTACAGGGCTCTGGAGCGCTGTCAAAGAGGGGTCAAGCATTTCGAGGGTTGTAACATGTTGCTGCAGTTTTGGTTATTAGAACATCTTCAAAGGGGCCGGTATCGCCAAGAATTTTCACGAAAGGCTTGGAATGACCATATTGCCTTCCATCACCCCAAGCGGATGACCTACATGACGGACATGTTTGCTCAGCCGGAAAGTGCCAAAGAGTGGGTGGAGTTCTTTGACAGTCTGACCGAGGAGAAAGTGCAATGGATGTTTGAATGGTTCCCAACTGACAAATTCATCATCAAATCCAGGGACGCTTCACACTTGGTGCTGATTAAGTTGAGAGGGATATACCCTTATGTCCCTATCCCAGCTATGAGGCAAGCAGGCAGGAAACAGGTTGGACCAAGGGTTGCCAAGATGAGTCATTTTAGAGCAGACTTTCAAGACGACGACGTCCCTTACAAGTGCCAAGATCAGCACATGTGGGACTACAAGATCATTGTGGAAAAGAACACCATTGAGCCCGACAGGTATCATGCAGGGTGCGAACCTCTCTACCCGGCGTGGTTAGAAGACAATCTAAAAGGAATGGTGATGCCAGGAGCCAGTCCAGGGAATAGAATCATAGACGAAGAAGCTGAAGCTCAAGTCAATACAACAGGCTGCGCAAGAGGGTCCACGACTCTGAGAATGAGCACCGGAAATACATGAGAGGAATGTGAGGTTGATCGAAGAATGGAAAGAAATGGCAGTCGCTTCCAATGTGAAGTTGGAATATCTGGAGCAAGGAATAGTGGAGCTGGAAGGTAAAGTAATAATGAAGATTGTGGATTGCCAGAACGCCGAAGGAATTGAAGGAGGACATTTGGCCAGAGCCTACTTGCTGCTAGGTCTGCGCGAGCTGGGGGACTTGTATAATGGAGTCAGGAAGATCGAATCTGGGGAAGGTCCTTCTGGGACCAAATAGGCTAGATTTATTTGTTTTCCTAAAATGTAATAAGGCCAAGTGCCAGTAGTGACTTATTTTTTCTATTATCTTAGTGTCGTTTTGGAATTCGTCTATTTTTCATATTATGAAATGAGGCATTTTTTGGCATCTAAAGTTCTCCAAATCTATTTGTCGATAGGCCTACCTCGGGCACAACGAGGCTCCCAAATTAGGACGCGAATTTACATTCCCGCAATATGTGTTTAAATACTGAAACACTTCAAAATCCTTACTAACTTGTTACCTTTTTGTTTTTTCCTTTATTTTGATTATTCCCATTCCCTAAGGTTGGTTCACTCATACTGGCATCATCAGCGTATCATACCAGATCTAGAGGCCCTCCACCTCCTCCTCCTCCAAGTAACACAAAAGGCAAAGGAAAAACAAAAATGGTCGACTTAAGTGGTATTCGAAAGGAGAATGTCGAGAACGCAGAAACTTCAGACGGCCGGAGTACTCCGGCACAAAATGATCTAGTCTTGAGAGTGGAACAAAAGATACTGGAACTACAAGGACAGCTTGAGCAAGTTCGCAACTTGGAAAACTTATCACTCACCCTGAATGTCCCCGACATCAATCAACAGAACACAAAAAAACTAGCACCTCCCCAAAACACATCAAACCAACAAAACCCTCCCGCACCACATCAATACAAAACCCCACCTCAAAATCTCAATCCCTTACCAATACCATCTCCACCGCAACACCACCACCAATCAATCCAGTACCCACCAACCTCCACTTACCACACTCCCCAAAACACACCACAACCCATTCCCGATCCTTAAAACTCAACCAATGACCATCACTACACCCAAGTCCCCGGCACTCATCAAAACAGCCCCATATATGTGGAGACCATACCTCACTCTTCTCAACCAACTTCCTATGCACTAGAATCCTCAAAAAAGGACCAGCTCATTAAAAACATGGCTGAAGAGCTCAAGAAATTGACAAGCCGGGTTCAGGGTGTCGAAGGAGGCAAAGGGATAGAAGGTTTGAATTATGAAGACCTGTGCATACAGCCAGATGTGGAACTGCCGGAGGGGTACTAACCTCCTAAGTTCGAGATGTTTGATGGTACAGACGATCCTAGGGTTCATCTGAGAACCTATTGCCACAAGCTTGTCGGGGTCGGAAAGGACGAAAAGATCCGGATGAAACTCTTCATGAGGAGTCTTACTGGTGATGCTTTGTCCTGGTACATCAGCCAAGATCCCAAGAAATGGTCCAATTGGGTAGGTATGGCCTCAGATTTCATGGACCGATTCAGGTTCAACACAGAAAATGCACCCGATGTTTTCTACATCCAGAATCTTAAGAAGAAACCCACTGAGAGTTTTCGCGAGTATGCTACCCGCTGGAGGTCGGAAACAACCAAGGTCAGGCCATCTTTGGACGAAGAACAGATGAACAAGTTCTTCGTCATAGAACAGGACCCGCAGTATTACAAAAGGTTGATGGTTATTGAAAACCATAAATTCTCCGATATCATCAAACTTGGGAAAAGAATTAAGGAAGGCATGAAAAGCGGGATGGCAATGAATTTTGAGGCATTACAGGCCACAAATAAAGCATTGCAATCAAGCATCATATCAAAGAAGAAAGACGTTGGGGCAGTAATGGTGGCTCAAGGCCCGAAATCTCCACTTACCTATTGAACACCTCCATCCACATACCAAGCACCACCACCTACATATCAACCATCATCTCCTTGATATTCCCAACCAGCCACTATCTATCATACCTATAACTCCCAACCACCTCATTTCCAGTCGCCTCCGACTCACCAAAACTATCCAAGACTGAGACCCAATTTCGACCACAAGCCACTTAGATAATACACCGCCATCGCTGAACCCATTGACCAGCTGTATAAAAGGTTGAAAGCTGCAGGTTACGTCACTTCTGTTCCCGCTGTGGCACTAGAGAATCCATCCCAATGGGTCAATCCTAACAAAACTTGTGCGTACCATTCCGGTATGAGGTGGCACACCACTGACGAGTGCCGAGCATTGAAAGACAAAATCAAGACGCTGATTGACAACGAGGTCATACAGGAAAAGGAGGCCACACCCAATGTTCGCAACAACCCTCTCCCTAATCATAGAGGTGGTGGAATACATGTGATAAAGACGAACGAAGAGTGGGACCGTGAGGGGTCGATTGGGCTTATTTGGGAAGGTGATGACTTTAAACCCTCAGTCACACTTACTCCTATTGTGGTACAGACTCAGTCACCAATTGAGGTTGAGGTAGTTGCACCAGTTCCGTTTGAGGTAGAGGTAGCTCCATCTGCGGCCACCCCTGCTCCGTTTAGAGTAGAAGTGGCCACACCTTTCACAGTGACAGTATCAACCACACATCCTTTCCACTCAAAAGCAATACTTTGGGATTATGTTGCCGAATCTAGGCAAAAAGGAAAGGCAAAGATGGAGGAATCCGATGCCGCACAAGGAATGACCAGGACCGGGAGAATCTATACACCTCAGCACCTGGAAGGACCAAGTAAGGATGCCACTGCCAAGCATCCTGTCATAGAAACAGGGCCAAATGACCTCCGGAGGAAAGTAAAAGCAAGGGAGTATTTCGTCGTTGATCATTTGAACAAAACCCCAGCTCAGATATCCATCCTGTCACTATTACAAAATTCAGAAGCACACAAGAACACTTTGATGAAAGTGTTGAGCGAAGCATACGTGCCCAATAACATCACCAGCGGAGAGATGTCTAATATGGTAGGACAGGTGTTGGAAAGTCGCAAAATCACTTTCCATGAAGATGAGTTACCACCTAAGGGTCTGAATCACAATAGGACATTGCATATTACAGTGAGATACTAAGACTACTTCATTGCCAAGGTCTTAGTTGACGGAGGTTCAAGCCTCAATATTTGTCCGTTGGACACACTGAAAAGATTGGATAATGGTTTTCACGAAATACGGGCATGAAGCATGAATGTGAAAGCTTTCGACGGGTCTCAAAGGGCCACAATTGGGGAAATTAACTTGTGCTTGTAGATGGGGCCAACTTGGTTCGACGTCGAGTTTCAGGTGCTCGACATACCGGCCTCATACAATCTTATGTTAGGTCGACCATGGTTCCATGCCGTTGGGGCTGTAGCATCCATACTACATCAAGCCGTGAAATTCGAGTAGAATCATCAGGAGGTGATCATTCATGGAGATGGGAGTAACCCCATTTACACCAGTCAAACCATCCCGGTTATTGGAAATAGAAGAAGGCTAGGAGGGGAAACCTATCATCACATTGAACGTGTCAATGCCGTCGAGAAAGGTAAATGGTAGAGCAGTAAAATTGAGAGCATACTGGCATGGTCGGGTACGAACCCGGAGAAGTGCTTGGGAAGAATCTCCAGGGTTTCACTAAACCGATACGGCTGAAGGGTCATGGTACTACCTTTGGGCTCGGATATCAATACACATGGCAAGAGTATAATGATTGGTCGCCTCCATGGCGTGGATTGTTCTACCCTCTTGAGCAACCAGTGCCACGTCTGGATCAAGCCTTTCACCAAGCTGATACAATATGGGGAACTGTAGAAGAGGAAGCATTAGTTGGGTTGAAGAATTTGTTCTTGGAGGACGAAGACATGGACTACAATGCAATAATTGAGGAGGAGGAGGAAGAAGGCCTCACTATTCAGACTGTGGAAAAGGGAGCTATTCTCAGTAACTGGACCGCCACACCATCCTAGGCCCGCCGAGTCCCTGGATAGCTGGACAGATTTTATTTTATAGCCACTCTAGGCATTTAAAATTTTCAGTAACTTTGTTTTAAAGACTTGCTTATTTCAAGATAAACGCTCGGTTCATCGAGCCGTATTTGTCTGGATGTTGTTCAGTTTTAATCAAATGCATTGCTCTTTATTATTCATCATTATTTTCTACATTTTTTCTTTCTACAGCGTTATTACTACTTTTCCTGATGAACCGGTGACTGTGACATGTAATGAGGCGACGCAACATGAGGATAGTGATTTTGATGAAGAAGACGAGATACCCGAGGAAGTTGTTAGGGAGGTGGAGAACTTTGAGAATAAGCCTAAGTCCAATCTAGACGAAACCGAAGCAGTAAACTTGGGGGACGCCGAGACCATCAAGGAGACTCGCATCAGCTTTCACTTATCACCAACAGTGAAGGAAGAGTACATCCACTTCTTAAGGGAGTACGAGTACATTTTCGCATGGTCATATGATGGCATGATAGGTTTGAGCACGTCCATAGTGGCTCACAAGTTACCTACCAATCCAATGTGCCCGCCGGTGAAGCAGAAAGTCAGAAAGTTCAAACCAGACATGAGCCTGAAAATCAAGGAGGAAGTTACCAAGCAGATCAAAGCCAAAGTTCTCAGGGTGGTTGAGTACCCAACCTGGTTAGCCAACATTGTGTCAGTTCCGAAGAAAGATGGGAAAGTCAGAGTATGTATTGACTATCGGGATTTAAACAAAGCAAGTCCCAAGGATGACTTTCCACTGCCAAACATACACATCTTGATCGATAATTGCGCCAAGCATGAACTCTAATCTTTTGTAGATTGCTTCGCGAGTTATCACCAGATCTGGATGGATGAAGAGGACGCGGAGAAAAAAGCTTTTATTATACCATGGGGGGGTATACTGCTACAAGGTGATGCCATTCGGTCTAAAGAATGCTGGGGCTACCTACAAGAGAGCCATGACAACCATCTTCCATGATATGATACACAAGGAGATAGAGGTGTATGTGGATGACGTCATTATCAAGTCCAAGAGGGCCGCAGACCACATAGCAGACTTGAGAAAGTTCTTTGACAGACTAAGGAGGTACAACTTAAAACTGAACCCTGCGAAGTGTGCATTCGGGGTTCCCGCAGGAAAGTAATTGGGATTCATTGTCAAGGCTATTCAGGAGTTACCGCCGTCTAGGAACAAAAAGGATGTGATGAGCTTCCTAGGGCATCTCAATTATATTAGTCGCTTCATAGCACAGTCTACAGTCATATGTGAACCCATCTTCAAGATGCTGAGGAAAGATGCCGAGACAAGCTGGACCGAATATTGTCAGAAAGCTTTTGACAAGATCAAGGAATACTTGTCCACATCACCGGTTTTGGTCCTGCCAGAGTCGGGACGACCTTTGCTACTCTATCTATCTGTACTGGATGGAGCCTTCGGATGCGTTCTGGGACAACATGATAAGACAGGAAGAAAGGAGCAAGCCATATACTACTTGAGTAAGAAGTTCACACCTTACGAAGCACGGTACTCTCTTCTGGAACGTACTTGTTGTGCTTTGACCTGGACGGCCCAGAAGTTGAGGCATTTCTTCTGTGCCTATACCACATACCTCATATCTAAGATGGACCCTTTGAAGTATATATTTCAGAAACCCATGCCGACTGGAAAGTTAGCCAAGTGGCAGATACTGTTAAATGAGTTAGATATCGTCTATGTAACTCAAAAGGCGGTCAAATAACAAGCATTAGCAGATCATCTTGCTGAGAATCCGGTGTGGGGAGAATACGAACCCTTGAAAACATATTTTCCCGATGAAGAGGTATCATTCGTAGGAGAGGACATTACTGAAACATATGACGGTTGGAGGATGTTCTTTGACGGAGCTGCAAATTTCAAAGGAGTGGGAACTGGAGTAGTTTTGGTATCAGAAACAGATCAACATTATCCGGTATTTGCTAAATTTAGATTTCCCTGCACTAACAACATGGCAGAGTATGAAGCTGCATATTAGGACTCAACATGGCAGTTGATATGAATATTCAGGAGCTGCTGGTAATTGGTGATTCAGATTTGCTTGTGCACCAGGTACAAGGAGAGTGGGCCACCAAGAATTCCAAGATATTGCCATATCTGCACCATGTGAAGGAATTGCGAAAGAGGTTCACCAAGATAAAGTTTCGGCATGTATCCAGAATTCAGAATGATTTTGCCGTGCATTGGCCACCTTGTCATCTATGGTACAACATCCGGACAAGAACTTCATTGATCCCATCCCAGTAAAATTCCATAATCAACCGGCTTGTTGTGCCCATGTTGAGGAAGAAACAGATGGAAAACCTTGGTTAACCTTGGTTCCACGACATCAAGGAGTATTTGGCGAAAGGAGAATATCCGGAGCATACAAACCACACTCAGAAACACACACTTCGGAGATTGTCCAATCACTTCTTTCACAGCGGAGGAAATTTGTACAGAAGAACTCCTGATTTAGGATTGCTAAGATGTGTCGACGCAAAAGAAGCTTCTAAACTACTTGAGGAGATACATGCTGGGACCTGTGGCCCGCATATGAATGGTTTTGTCTTGGCCAAGAAGATACTCAGGGCCGGTTACTTTTGGATGACCTTGGAGACCGCCTGCGTCCAGTATGTCCGCAAATGCTACCAATGTCAAGTGCATGCTAATATGATAAAAGTGCCGCCAAATGAGCTCAACACAACAAGCTCACCTTGGCAATTCGCCGCCTGGGGAATGGATGTCATTGGTCCGATTGAGCCTACTGCTTCAAACGGACACAAGTTTATTCTGGTAGCCATTGATTACTTCACAAAATGGATAGAGGCTGCATCTTACAAAGATGTAACCAAGAAAGTCGTCGCAGACTTTGTCAAAGACCGTATTGTTTGCCGATTCGGAGTTCCCGAGTCCATTGTCATTGATAATGCCGCCAACCTCAACAGTGATCTAATGAAAGCCATGTGCAAAACTTTCAAAATCAAGCATAAAAATTCCACAGCCTATAGACCTCAGATGAATGGAGCCATGGAAGCCGCCAACAAAAACATCAAAAAGATACTAAGGAAGATGGTAGAAAATCACAAATAATGGCACGAGAATCTACCTTATGCTCGGTTGGGATACCGCACCACGGTTCACACATCAACCGGGGCAACTCCCTACATGCTGGTTTATGGTACTGAAGTTGTCATCCCGACCAAGGTAGAGATTCCTTCCTTGAGAATCATACAGGAAGCCGAACTCAGCGACGCATAATGGATAAGGAGCCTGTAAGAACAATTGGCCCTTATAGACGGGAAAAGGATGAGTGCAGTATGCCACGGTCAGCTTTATCAGAACAGAATGTCCAGAGCTTTCAACAAAAGGGTAAAACCAAGACAATTTGCACCAGGACAGTTGGTGCTGAAGAAGATCTTCCCACATCAAGATGAAGCAAAAGGGAAATTCTCTCCCAACTGGCAAGGTCCTTACATGGTTCACAGGGTGCTGACAGGAGGTGCACTCAAACTTGCAGAAATGGATGGAGAAATTTCGCCAAAACCAATCAATTCAGACGCAGTCAAAAGATACTATGCTTAGACTATTTACATTTCCTCATTTGATATAATTAAACTATGCTTGACCTGATTCCCGTTTAAGAGGGGATACATAGGCAGCCTTATGGGTTCGGTCATATCATAATAAAATTTCCATTCCCACCCCCCCCCCAAAGATTAGAAACTGGGGCAGAATTTTGAGGAGGACCCTCAAAATTCCAGAGCAAGTCCAGCCAACGCTAACATATGCCAGACAGTCAGAAATCGGTTAAGAAACTGGGACAGAATTTTGAGGAGGACCCTCAAAATTCTAACATAAGAAAGTTGCTGTGTCTCTGAAATGTGTTACACTCACTAGTTCATCTAAGTTACTAGATATTTCGATATGTTTCTAAATAACTCTATTTTTTTATCAGTAATTGCATATTTTCGAAAACTCCATTTCCGTAACAGTCAGGTTACCCGGGAAACTCAAAAGGCCTCCAGAACGGAAAAAAGCAAGGCCAGCGGATAGAAGCACGAACCAACCTCCCCCCACAAAACTTACAATTTTTCTTTGAATGCAGGTACATCTGACATAGCAATAGCGCCCGCAAATATATACACGTAACAAGATCACTGTTAATCAGTCCCTCAGACAACGAATATATCTCCAACTAAGACATATGCTACTCTTATTTGCTACTCTCTATCTGCATGAGGCTAATCCCTGCCTCCATATTCGCATGAGGCTAATCCCTGCCGCCCTATTTGCATAAGGATAATCATTGCCTCCCTACCTGCATGAGGCTAATCCTTGCCTCCTCATTTGCATGAGGCTAATCCCTGCCTCCCTATTTGCATGAGGCTAATCCTTGCCTCCCCACTTGCATGAGGCTAATCCTTGCCTCCATATCTGCATGAGGTCTAATCCTTGCCTCT
>NW_017681141.1:0-6130 GCF_001879085.1 Nicotiana attenuata
CTAAGCTAGCTATGCCTATCAACTATGAGTTACAAGATTCCTATCTATAATTCTCTTGACACTTGATCTTGAGTCTGTTGTGGACTTCGATCTGAATCTTGATACTCGCAAGTTGTAGATGTTTATTTCTTCATGCAACATTGGGTCAAAACAGGATCAGCGGAGCTTGTGACTTCAATCAGATTTTGAGCAATCCGCACTCTTGCTTGCTTCACTTTTGGGTTCATTTCTTTTTGTCCTTTTCTTCTTTTCTTGACTCTGGATTGAGACTAATTCCATTAGCCATCTCGCACCTTGCGTCTTGAGGTTGACCTGCTTAAGATACCAAAACAAACAAACGAACGAAATTTTATGCCCCGGTTTTCACTAGGAAAATTTCGTGAGTTAGTTGTGACACATATCTAAGCGATCAAATCAGGATTGTGTATCCTTATGAATGGATCCAAGTTATGCTGGAAAATGACCGGGTTATGCCGGAAAAAGAAAAAGGGTCTCGGGTTATGCCGGGACGGAAAGAAGAAAGATCCTCGGGTTTTGCCGGGATTTGGAAAGAAAAAGCTCCTTGGGTTATGCCAGGGAGATCCTCGGTTTTTTTTTTTGGCCGGGATTTGAAAAGAAAAAGCTCCTTGGGTTATGCCAGGGAGATCCTCGGTTTTTTGGCCGGGATTTGAAAAGAAAAGGCTCCTTGGGTTATGCCAGGGAGATCCTCGATTTTTTTGGCTGGGATTTGGAAAGAAAAGCTCCTTGGTTTTTGGTCGGGAGATCCTCGGTTTTTTTGGCCGGGATTTGGAAAGAAAAAGCTCCACGGTTTTTTGGCCGGGAGATCCTCGGTTTTTTGGCCGGGATTTGGAAAGAAAAAGCTCCACGGTTTTTTGGCCGGGAGATCCTCGGTTTTTTGGCCGGGATTTGGAAAGAAAAAGCTCCTCGGTTTTTTGGCCGGGAGATCCTCGGTTTTTTGGCCGGGATATTTAAGAAAAGGGATCCTATGCTACCATGATTTATTTTTCTTTTGGGATTTTCATTTTAAATTTTTTTTTTCTTCTTTCTTTTTCTTTTGTTTTCCTCTTTATATGTTTTCCTTTTTATTTAGCAAAACGCATGAAAGAATTTGGGGGGAAACTTCCTTTTTGGTCGTTTTCCTGCTGCAAAACTGTTTCAGCGCTTGCGCATTTCATTTCCTTTTGGATTGCACCTGCTTCTTGCACAGTTGCTTTGAATTAGACCTGTATTCAACAAAGAACAATTTGTTAGTTTGAAACAGTGGTTGGTTTTGTGGCCTTGATCATCCCAATTGCCTGATCCCGGCCCCATTTCCGTTGAGAACTTTGCTGCTCGTTTGCCTTGAGGGTGAATCTCTTTTCAAACCGACCGGGTTCAGCCTTAGGACTTCATGATGACTCGCCCGTGTGGGCTCTAGCCTTTTTACTTTATTCTGCTCTTAGGACCTTTGCCTTTGACTTTCTTTCTTTTCCAATGTCTTTGCTTCGAAAGCATCAACCACCATGGTCAGTCGGGATTGGCCTGACGCACTCGCTGAGGCTGGGTATTTTCTTCGACTCTGACCAGGCGGAGCCCTGTGAAGCCGGTCCTGCCACCTTTTCTTTGTACTAGTTACGGAATCAGAGTTAAAACCGAAAGGGATTCAAAGAAAAGGTATGCAAAAGGCAAGCATATGATTTTAAGGAGAAACGTCCCTTTCGGGGGGAAAGGAGGACTTATCTGGGGTACATGCTGACTTCAAATGAATATGACATGCTTTTTCGACTGGATGCCCGACCCACACAAACTTTCCAGCTTCTTGTGAACTCATTGATCCGTATTTCAAAAACCAGGGAGCTTTGCCAGGACTCTTTTAGTGGTGAGATGTCTTCTTGTCGGCCGACAACGCCTTTTGCGAGTTTTCGCTAATCGACCTCTCTCATTTCTCTTCTCGCCGTCGCCCGATAGTGCTCTTTGCGAGTTTTCACTAAGCGGACTCTCTCATTTTCATTTTCTCTTCTCACCATCGCCTTATGGTGCCCGAAGGTTTTTACCGATAAGACTCTCTCATTTTATTTCTCTCAATTTGCATTGTGCCAGATTCCAACAAACATTTTCCACTTTCCTGCCTTTGCCAATTGATCGGAAGGACTTGGACAAGGTTTTGGGGTAAAAAGGATTTTGGACGGAACTACAACTTTGGAACCATTTCGGCGGATTCATGGACGAACCATTATATCATCTGCCCCAGTTTCATTTTTGGGGAAAATGGGATTTTTGTTTTGCTGTGACTGAATCTCAGCGAGAGGCTGCCTACGTATCCTTTCGGAATCAAGTCAAACGTAGTTCAGGGAAACATTTGTTTTTGGTTGTTTTTGTTCTTGTTTTTGTTGTGTTTTTTTTTCTCTTTTTTCTTTTTCTTTTTCTTTTCTTTTTCTTGTTCTTTTCTTTTCTTTTGGTACTTTCGGATTCCAAAGAGGGTAACCAAAGAAGTGTGACCGGCTCAAAGGGTTTACGAAGGATTAACAGTGTTTGGGGTAGCGGAAAAGAAAGCCTTCGTCATCTCAATTACGCAAAAGCCATCGCCCCAGGAGGTCTAGACATAGTACCTTTTCACTCCATCTGCATTGACTACTGTCTCAGGATCATTCCCTTCGATGTCTCCCAGATACAGTGCTCCTCTTGGCAATATCTTTCGAATTATGTATGGACCTTTCCAATTAGGGGCAAACTTCCCTTTTGCTTCCTGGTGATGAGGGAGAATGCGTCTGAGTACCAGTTGTCCCACTTCAAAATTCCTGGGACGCACTTTCTTGTTATAGGCGCGGGCCATTCTTTGTTGGTATAACTGCCCGTGACAAACTGCGGCCATCCATTTTTCATCAATTAATGACAATTGCTCTAGTCGGGTTTTAACCCACTCACTGTCCTCAATCTCCACCTCAACGATTATCCGAAGTGAAGGAATTTCTACTTCTGCAGGTATGACTGCTTCAGTACCGTAAACCAACAAGTACGATGCTGCTCCAATTGATGTACGTACTGTGGTACGATACCCGAGTAATGCGAAAGGTAGCTTTTCATGCCATTTCCTGGAGCTTTGAATCATCTTTCTCAAAATCTTCTTGATGTTCTTATTTGCTGCTTCGACAGCACCATTGGCTTTTGGCCGATAAGGAGTGGAGTTTCTATGCGTTATTTTGAATTGTTCACATACCTCTCCCATCAGACGACTGTTCAAGTTTGCAGCATTGTCGATAATGATAGTTGCAGGAATGCCAAAACAGCAAATGAGATTGGAATGCACAAAGTCTACCACAGCTTTCTTGGTGACTGACTTGAGAGTGATGGCCTCAACCCATTTTGTGAAATAATCAATTGCCACCAATATGAATCTATGCCCATTCGAAGCTTTCGGCTCGATCGGCCCAATGACATCCATGCCCCAAGCAACAAACGGCCAAGGTGCTGACATCGGATGAAGCTCTGTTGGAGGTGCATGAATCAAATCACCGTGCACCTGACATTGATGGCATTTTCGAACAAAGCTGAAACAATCCTTTTCCATAGTTATCCAGTAATACCCGGCTCGCAGAATTTTCTTTGCCAGCACATAACCATTCATATGAGGGCTGCATACTCCTGCGTGCACTTCATGCATAATTCTTCCGGCTTCCTCAGCATCAAAACATCTTAGCAGGTTGAGGTATGGGGTCCTTTTATTCAAAACATCACCACTTAAGAAGAAACCGCTCGCGTGCCGTCTAATGGTTCTTTTTTGATCTCCGTTGGCTTGCTCAGGGTATTCTTGTGTTTTCAGAAATCTCTTGATATCATGATACCAGGGTTGGCTGCTGGATCCCGCTTCAACCGCATTACAATACCCGTGCTTTTCTTTAATTTGAATCTCCAGAGGGTCAATATGGGCATTACCTGGGTAAGGCAACATTGAAGCTAGAGTGGCGAGTGCATTGGCTAGTTCATTATGACACCGAGGGATATACCTGAACTCTATCGACTTGAAGCATTTGGTGAGATCTTCCACATGTTGTCGATAGGGAATGAGCTTAACATCTCGAGTCTCCCACTCCCCTTGGGCCTGCCGGATAATCAAATCAGAATCCCCCATGATTAATAAATCTTCAACATCTTTGTCAATTGCCATATTCATGCCCATGATACAGGCTTCGTACTCAGCCGTATTGTTTGTGCAAAAGAATCGGAGCCTAGCTGTAGCTGGGTAGTGTTGACCATTGGGTGATATCAAGATTGCCCCAATGCCTACACCTCTTGCATTTACTGCTCCATCAAAGAACATTTTCCAAGCACGAGTGTCCTCAGAGATGGCTTCCACTGAATTTACCTCCTCATCCGGGAAATAAGTGCTTAACGGTTGGTATTCCTCGTCAACCGGGTTTTCAGCTGCCAACGCCTGCGCCTTCATTGTCGTGCGAGTAACATAAACTATGTCAAATTCAGTGAGCAAGATTTGCCATTTTGCCAGCCTCCCGGTGGGCATCGGTTTATGGAATATGTATTTCAAAGGAAACAACCTGGTTATTAGATAGGTGGTGTGGGCTTGAAGATAATGTCTCAACTTTTGAGCAACCCACGTCAGAGCGCAACATGTTCTTTCCAACAAGGTGTATTTGGCCTCGTAGCTGGTGAACTTCTTGCTCAGATAGTAAATTGCTTGCTCTTTTCTCCCAGTTATATCATGTTGCCCGAGGACACGGCCAAAAGAATTTTCCAACACTGTCAGATACAAAAAGAGAGGTCGCCCATGCTCCGGTGGGACCAATACTGGAGGATTCGACAAATATTCTTTGATTTTGTCGAAGGCCTCTTGACATTCGGATGTCCATTTGATTGCCGCATCTTTCTTCAACAGTTTGAATATGGGCTCACAGGTGGTGGTCAGTTGAGCGATGAATCGACTGATATAGTTTAACCTGCCCAATAAGCTCATCAAATCTTTCTTAGTTCTCGGAGGAGGTAAATCTCGAATGGCCTTTATCTTTGTGGGATCTAACTCAATACCTCTCCTGCTGACTATGAAACCCAGTAGTTTGCCTGATGGGACTCCGAAAGCACATTTAGCTGGATTCAACTTCAGATCATACTTGCGCAACCGTTCGAAGAACTTTCTCAAATCTCGAATGTGGTCACTCTAAGTTCGGGACTTAATGATTACATCATCCACATACACCTCTATTTCTTGATGCATCATATCGTGGAAAATAGTATGGCTCTCATATAAGTTGCCCCAGCATTCTTCAGCCCAAATGGCATGACCCGATAACAGTAGGTACCCCAGGGTGTAGTGAAAGCTGTCTTCTCAGCATCCTCTTCATTCATCAACACCTGATGATATCCTGCGTAGCAATCCACGAAGGACTTTATTTCGTGTTTGGCGCAGTTATCAACAAGGATGTGAATGTTAGGTAACGGGAAATTGTCTTTGGGACTTGCCTTGTTCAAATCTCGGTAATCCACACACACCCGGGTTTTCCCGTCTTTCTTTGGCACTGGAACCACATTGGCTAACCATGTGGTATATCGAACCACTCGGATTACCCCCGCCTTCAACTGTTGTGTGATTTCTTCTTTGATCTTATCACTGGTATCAGTCTTAAACTTCCTTTGCTTTTGCTGCACTGGCGGATAATCGGGGTAAATTGGCAATTTGTGCACCACTAGATCCATACTCAGTCCTGGCATGTCATCATACGACCAAGCAAACACATCTTTAAATTCGAACAGGAGTTGGATTATTGCATCTCGAGTTTGCTCATCTGTGTGAATGCTTATTTTGGTTTCCCTTATTTCTTCGGCAGTTCCCAAATTAACCGGTTCAGTGTCATTCAGGTTTGTCTTAGGTTTGTTCTCAAATTGTTCCAATTCTCGATTTATTTCCCTAAAAGCCTCTTCTTCATCGTATTCCGGTTCTTGATTCATTATTTCACAATTAGACAGCGTGTTTGAGTCAGGGCATGGAGTTCGCAAGCATGTCATGTTATTTAAAGCCGCATTATTAGGACTGAAAAAGAGAAGAATGAAAAAGAAAAAAAAAACAAACAAAAATTAGAAAAGAAATAAAAAAGAAAGAAATGGAACGATGAAAATATTGAATTTCATTTCTTGGAATTAG
>NW_017681141.1:8041-11814 GCF_001879085.1 Nicotiana attenuata
ATGCTGACTATGCAAGTTTCCTTGTGGACAGGAAGAGCACCTCAGGTATGGCAGATTTCTTGGTTCATGTCTTGTGTCATGAGCTACTAAAAAGCAAAATTCAGTGGCCTTATCTACTGCTGAAGCTGAGTATGTTGCTGCTGCTTCTTGTTGTGCTCAATTGTTGTGGATCAAACAGCAGTTTGATGGATTTTTGGTATTGAAGTTGGTTGCATCCCTATTTTTTGTGATAACACTAGTGCTATTAGTATGACAAAGAACCCGGCTCATCATAAGAGAACTAAGCACATAGATGTTAGACACTATTTTTTAAGGGACAACTATGAGAAAGGACTGATCACTTTAGAATTTTGTGCTACTGATAAGCAGATTGCTTCTTTACAAAAACACTGAGTACAGAAAGCTTTGAAAGGACATGTTAAGAACTAGGGATGATTAAGATCACCTAATGGAACAAGTTCAGAATGCACATTGAAAAAAAATTAATGGAGGTGGATTCGGTAGGTTGTGGTTGCGTCGGCCGAAGGGTTGTGCATTCATGACCGCATAAGTTGTAGGAGCATTAGGCCATACCAGTATGAGGATAGTAGTGTTGAGGGGTTCTTTCAGAGAATACCGGTCTAGGAGCCCGGTATCTTCTTCCTCCCGATGCTGCCATCACTGTTTCTTATTTCTTTTTGCCTTTGGCCATTCCTCCAGACCCGCCTTGGATGGTTTGGGAGGTTGCTCTTATGGCTGACTGGCTCAAAATTCTACCTGTTTTTAGCCCATTCTCTACCATTTCTCCGATTTTTATTGCCTCTGCGAAAGGTTTGCCCATGGCGGACATCATATTCTGAAAATAGTCTGCTTCCTGGGCTTGGAGGAAAACAGTGACCATCTCTACCTCATCCATCGGAGGCTTCACTCTTGACGCATGTTCACGCCACTTAATTGCATATTCACGGAAACTTTCTGAAGGCTTTTTCTTAAGATTTGCCAAAGAGTTCCTGTCTGGCGCAATGTCTATGTTGTACTGAAATTGTCGAACAAAGTCTCGGGCCAGATCATCCCAAATATGCCAACGCGAGACATCTTGGTCCATATACCATTCTGAAGTGATGCCAATCAAGCTTTCCCCAAAATATGCCATCAACAACTCTTCTTTGCCACCGGCTCCCCGTAACTGATTGCAATACTTCTTCAGGTGAGCAATGGGGTCACCGTGTCCGTCATACTTCTCAAATTTTGGTGTTTTGAACCCTGACGGCAAGTGTACGTGAGGGAACATACATAGGTCTGTATAGGAGACACTCTTTTGCCCGCTCAATCCTTGCATGTTTTTCAAGCTCTGCTCGAGGCTTCTCATTCTCTTCGCTATCTCATCCTGCTCTGGGGCTTTGGGGGTTTTGTCCTGCCCTGATGTAAGCTCGTATGGTGGTGGCTGAGAGTAATTATATGTGGGACATTGAGGAGGATCCACCGGAAAGACAGGGTTTTGGAAGGTGAAAGCGGAGGGATCAAAGGCAGGCCTTGGCAATGAAGGTTGTGTTGTAGAAGGGCATGGTGGAGCAGTGAAGATGTTAGGAGCTGCTCTTGCTGGGAACACCTGGGGGCGGACCTCAGCAGGTGTTCCGACGAAGTGAGCGGTCATGGTAGGCTGTCCCAAAGGAGTATGAGGGTGGCTGATAGGTACAGTAGTAGCACCTCCAGATCTAGGGAATAACTCTGGGAATCCGGGAATGGTGCTTGGAGGTTCCTTTCCGTTGTTCCAAGCATCCCACATTTCCATCAATCGCAGGCGCAAGATCCGATTTTCTTCAGCTGTAAAAGATTCAGAGGCCGGGACCCCCGAGATGGGGCTGTCTTCGGGTATGGGGATTGCAGGCAAAGTCATTTCAGATGACATCTCTGTATTTCCTTTGGATCTGGTGAAATAGCAATGTGAGGCCAGCTTACCACAAACCAACCACTGTTTCTTAAAAAGCTCAGCTGGAAATGGACAGCAGCAACGGTTAGTTTTGAAATAACAGATAGGTAACCGCACATTGGAATGTGATGCACCTATACAGTTAAATGAATATCTACATGTTTGCTTCGGTTGCATGCGTCATCCCGGCTTTTCTCTTGTTCCTTTTCTTTCTTTTTTCTTTTGTTTTTCTCTCATTTTTCTTTTCCCTCTATTTTTCATTTGCTGCTTTTCCTTTTTCTTTTGCCATGGTCTTTCTCTTAATTCCTTTTGCGTTCCTTTCTCTCTTGTTTTTCTTTTTCTTCCTCTCTCTTTTTTTTTTAGGTGTACGGTCGAATCATATGGAGATTGCCTACGTATCATGATCCCGCATGAATCAGACCAAGCGTAGTTCTTGCAAATAAGCTAACTTTTTTTTTTGGAATTTTGAAAGAAATGCTTTAAAAGAAAAAGGGAAATATATATATTTTTTTGATTTTCTTGAGTTTGATTTTTGAAAGAAAGACTTCTAAAAAATTTCTTTTCTTTTATTGGAACTTTGGGAATTTTTAGAAGTAAACAGAAATATTTTTGTTTGTTTTTTTTTTTTTTGATTTTGAAAGTTGCCTCTTAATTTCGGCAAAGGGACTTTTACGAAAAATATTTTGGATTTTGAGCAAAAATATTTCCGGACACAATTTTTCAAAATATGTATTTTTTATATTTTTTATTTATGAAAGAAAGACATCTAAGGAGTATTTTAAGGAAAAGTGGCTATTTTTCAAAAATGTTATTTAAGCAAACAAAGACTCGATTTTGCAGATACGGCCTTTCAGCACTTCGGGAAAGAAGATTTTAAGGCTGTGCCCGCTAACCATTAAAAATGACCCAAGGTGGCTGTTCTTGCAAAAACGGCCTTCCGATGCCCTTTTGGGGACATTCGGCTTATTTTAAGCAAGAATGGCATCACCTGACTTATTTTGTGAAAAAAATTAAAATTTTGGCATTTTTGGCTAGTTTTGCAAAAGGGTGGTTGGACCGATAAGGGTTGCCTACGTATCTCAAACTGGCGTAGTTCGGGCAGATTGGGAATTGAGTATACTAACTTTTTTCTTCTTTTTTTTTTAATAAAACTCAGACCATGGATCTTTAAGGCAAAAGAAAAACATTTTTTTTTATTTTGTTTTTTTTTTTTGGAATTTTCTAAACAAAATGCTTTAAAAGAAGAAAAGGAATTTTTTTTTTTGGATTTTTGATTTTGATTTTATTTTTCAAAGAAAGACTTCTGAAAAATTTGTTTTTTTTTATTTGAACTTTGGGAATTTTAAAAGTAAAAAGAAAATATTTTTTGTTTGAGTTTTTCAATTGTTTTCTCTTTTTCTAAGGAAAAAGAAAATATTTTTGGATTTTGAATGTAACCTCTTAATTTTCGAAAGAGGGACTTCTTAAGAAAAATGTTTTGAATTTCTGAGCTTTTATTTATTTACAAAAGTACTTCTAAGGAAAAGCAAAAATATTTTTGGACTTCAATATTTCAAAATTTTTATTGACATTTGCAAAAAAGACTTCTAAATAAGAAAAGAGTATTTTTGGATTTTTGTTTCTGATTTTTTTTTTTGGATTTTTGTTGTTTTTTTTAAAAAAAAATACTTTACAATGAAGGAAACCCGTATTTTTGGATTTTGATTTTTATGAAAGACATTAGAAAGAAGAAAACCGTTTTTTAGTTTTAAAAACTTCTTTTTGTTTTTTTTTTAAAAATTATCTAAGGAAAGATTTCTGAAGAAAGAAAATATTTTTGGATTTTTTGAAAATTGGGGTCGCAACCGATGAGGTTTGCCTACGT
>NW_017681142.1:0-356 GCF_001879085.1 Nicotiana attenuata
TGTATGCACCTGCAACTTTTCAAAGGTGCTTGATGGCTGTTTTTACTGACATGGTTGAAAGATTTGTGGAAGTGTTCATGGATGATTTCTCTGTGTTTGGATGTTGTTTTGATAATTGTTTAGTGCTTGCTAAGTGTGAAGAGACGAACTTGGTGCTAAACTGGGAAAAATGCCATTTCATGGTACGTGAAGGTATTGTCCTGGGGCACAAGGTGTCCAAAAGCGGCTTGCAGGTGGACAAAGCGAAGGTGGAGGCGATTGATAAATTGCCTCCACCGACATCAGTCAAAGGCATTCATTGTTTCTTGGTCCATGCAGGTTTTATCATCGTTTCATTAAAGATTTTTCAAAAATTT
>NW_017681142.1:441-9581 GCF_001879085.1 Nicotiana attenuata
AAAATTTCTTCTCCTTTGTGCAGGCTTCTTGAGAAAGATGTCTCCTTCAAGTTTGATGATGCCTGTCTGAAAGCGTTTGAGGAGTTGAAGGGAAGGTTAGTGACTGCACCAATTATCATTGCTTCGGATTGCGAGCAGCCATTTGAGTTGATGTGCGATGCGAGTGACATAGAAATCGGAGCTGTTTTGGGGCAAAGGAAAAATAAAATCTTTCACTCCATTTACTATGCGAGCAAAACTCTGAATCCAGCCCAGATGAACTACACGATTACTGAAAAAGAGTTGCTTGTAGTGGTGTGGGCGTTTGACAAGTTTAGATCCTATCTAGTGGGAACCAAAGTCATCGTCTACACAGATCATTCAGCTATCAGATACTTGTTTGAAAAGAAAGACGCCAAGCCGAGGCTGATTCGTCGGGTCCTCTTCTTGCAAGAGTTTGACTTAGAGATCCGAGACCGAAAAGGGACAGAGAATCAAGTGGCTGATCACTTGTCCAGATTAGAAAATCGGAGCCATGTAGCAAATGAAGGGTCAATCAAAGAGACATTTCCTAATGAGCAGTTATTAGCAATCACCTCAAGTGAAGCCCCATGGTATGCATATTATGTGAATTTTACTGCAAGTGGGGTGACACCACCAGATTTGACACCTGATAATAGAAGCAGATTTCAACATGATGTGAGGTTCTACTTATGGGATGAGACATTCTTATACAAGCAGTACGCACGTCAGTTGGTACGAATATGTGTTCCTGAGGAGGAGATGAACGGAATACTACATGACTCTCATGCTTCGCCATACGGAGGTCATCACGGTGGGGATAGAACCCCCCAAAAAGTGCTACAATCAGGTTTTTATTGGCCAAAATTGTTTAAGGATACACATGCTTTGGTTAAAAAGTGTGGTAGATGCCAAAGAACTGGAACAATCACGAAAAAGCACGAGATGCCTCTGCAAAATATTCTGGTAGTAGAGCTTTTTTATGTTTGGGGGATTGATTTCATGGGACAGTTCCCATACTCTAATGGTCACAGGTACATCTTGATGGCGGTCGACTATGTTTCTAAGTGGGTGGAGGCCATTGCTCTTCCTACTAATGATGCAAAGGGTGTGCCAAGCTTTGTGAAGAAGCACATCTTCACACGCTTTGGGACTTCAAGAGTGTTGATAAGCGACGGAGGAACTCACTTCTGCAACAAATTGCTGATTAATGTTCTTGCAAAGTATGGAGTTAAGCACAAGGTTTACACTGCCTATCACCCCCAAACGAGTGGTCAAGTGGAAGTTTCAAACAGAGAGGTAAAGCAGATTCTTGAGAAAACAGTAAGTGGAAATAGAAAGGACTGGGCCGTGAAGCTAGACGATGCATTATGGGCATATCGCACTACATACAAGACTCCCATAGGTACTTCTCCGTATAAATTAGTTTATGGGAAGGCATGCCATTTGCCCTTCGAGCTTGAACACAAAGCCTATTGGGCAATTAAAAAGCTGAACATGGATATGGGCTTAGCTGGTGAGAAGAGGTTGCTGCAACTCAACGAGCTTGATAAGTTTTGATTGCACGCATATGAAAATGCCAAATTATATAAATAAAGACTAAGAGGTGGCATGACAAGCACATCCAACATCGAGAGTTTGAGCCAGGTCAAGAAGTTCTCTTGTTCAATTTGAGGTTGAAGCTTTTCCCCAGAAAGCTTAAGTCTCGTTGGACGGGTCCTTTTGTTGTGGTAAGTGTGAGGCCTCATGGAGCTGTGGAATTGCGTGATACGAGCTCAAGTGGTACCTTCTTGGTAAATGGCCAGAGAATAAAACATTATCCGGATGGTGACATTGCACGTCATAAGACCTCGGTGGACTTGGTCGATGCTTAAAAATGTGTTGAGTCGTGCCGCGATGTTACATCAGGCGCTCATTGGGAGGTAACCTAATTTTTACTGCGTTCGTAGCTTAGTTTTTATTTTCTTTTAGTTAGAGTAGACTAAAATTTTTGTTTTGTTTGTAGTTGTATAAAGTCTTAGGTGGGGATAGTGTGGGGTGTCTGTAATGTATTGAGTGCTTGGGTAGTCGGGATGTTATCAAAAAAAAAAAATTAAAATCAGCGAAATGGGTGCCCAGCCACCGCCCCACGTCGGCTGGGGCGCACTTTACAGTGAGCAACAGAATTTCAGCGCCAGCCCCAGTGTGGGGCGCTGGGCTGGCGGGTAAGGTAAGGTTAATTTTTTTATTTTTTCTATTTTTATTTTTTTTCTTCTTGTTAAATTAAAAGACCCAAACCCAAATAACCTAACCACATACCTATATACACACACAACCTAACCCATACCCAACTACCCAAACCCATTTCCACTTAAATTAAGATAGCTAAAACCTCAACAAAAAAAACCAACGCCCAGCTCTTCCGCCCGTTCTCTCTTGCTTCTTCTTCTTCAATTTTTTTTGTTTTGTTATCTCTCAAGTTCTCAAATTCTGCAACTTTCTCTTGCTTAATTCCATCTCAAGACCCACAGGTATGTTCTTCTTTGTATCTCTTTTCTTGTATTTTGAATTTTTCTAGGGTAAGTTTAGTCTTCTTTCTCAAACAACCCCAAAATCCCATAGGTTTCTTTGATATATCTTGTTGATTATGGTGGCCTTAATATGCACGAAAATTTGGTGCCAAAATTGATTGTGACTTTGTGCTTGAAGTAGTAAACTAAAATTCCCTCTACTTCATGTAAATTCGGGAGGGCCACCTTGTTCTACCATTTTTGAAATATAAGAACAAAATTGATGCCCACAAGGTGTTTGTTAAAATGCCTAAGAGAGTAAATTTGAGCACCGGTGAAGTCTAAGTTGCCGAGTGTAGCTGTATTTGAGTTTGCGCGAAGTATGGGGTGTTTTGAGGGCGTTGTATCTTGTTGTAAATTTCTGTAAGTCATAGTTAGTATACTAAATTAGTGTAGTAATGTAGACTTTAGCTTTGTTATGCTTGCACCATAGTTAAGTTACGACCATGTTAGACTAATTGAATTGTATGGCATAGATAAGTCTTGAGTACCTATAGCCTTGTGATGACACATTGATGCATGCTGAGCCAATATTGTGATTCGATTATGCATAGCCTTCCGTTTTAAGTCTGGGGTCCTCTTTGCCCCTCACAATGACCTTAGGCAAAATTTCTTGATTCACTCTCATCTTTATGTTTGTCATGTGCAGGTTGCTATGGCTCGTGACAGTGCCGCTAAAGGAAAAGGGGTGGGGAAGTCCTCCCGTACTGCTCCCCCTCCAAAAAAAACGCAAGCAATGCGAGAGCTCTTCCCGACAAGCCAAGGGAAAGCAAGTGGCTAGCGGGTCTACGAAGCAATCACGGCCTCGGTTGGAATTTTTAGGAGATGATACCAAGAAATGGCATGATACTTTTTTTCCATACGGGAGGTATGCGTCTGAGATAAGGATAAATGTGATGGCCTTAGAACGGAGCTTCCCCGATGTACTTGCTACATTGATCGACAAGAAGATGGGTAAGTTCCTCGAATGTCCGGGCCCTGCAAATCTAAGCATGGTCCGAGAATTATATGCAAACTGGGACACGATAGAGGATGAGTCATGCGTCATAGGAAAGAACATTCCAATGGATAGGGAGGCCTTGTGTCATTTTTTGGAAGTTGATAACCCGAACCCGCGAAGGCTTAGAAAGTTTGTCAAAAGCCCACGCTACCAAGCAATACGTCACACACTTTGTGGCATTGATTCCAATGCAAAGTGGACGAGGACAAAGGGGGATGTTCACCTTGAAATGCTTAGGTTTGACTTCAACAAGACGGCTAAAGTTTGGCAGAACTTTGTGCAAGCTAGATTAATGCCTGTGGAGTATAATAGCGAGTGCACTCGAGATCGAGTGTGCTTGATCTACCTTTGATGACCGGACGCCCCATAAATGTGGGTGAGCTCATGCTTGGGGAGATGGCTCGCACCCGTTTTGGAGGGAGGATCAAAAGGTTCTTTTATGGCAACATCTTGACACAGTACATGCTATCTTTTGGAGTACCGGAGTACCCAGGCTATGATGAGGTAGTGGAGGCACCCAAGGTATTGCTAGACATCACATACTTGTTAGAGTCCACATCAAAGCTCACCCAAGCTACTAGAGAGGGACGAAAATTTTAACAGTTATCTTTACAACCGTCAATGTTATTATGAGCAGGCTAAGGGTATCAGATGAGGAGCGCATGCAATTGCGAAGTGAGCTCTCCAGTTCGTCAAGGAGATGTTGGGCATAGGACCAGGTAGTCCCATTCATCTGTCTGAGGATGAAAACACTCACAAGGAATCTGATGAAGAGGATACGAATGATGATGAAGTTACGGGGCCAATGACTTTGGTACCCTTAGGAGATGATTATGAGCCCATTGCCGCAGCTGGTGGGCATCCTGAGGAGGCAGACTCTGACTAGTAGGGAGTTCTTTCTTTCCACCTTACTCTACTTTTGAATTTATTATGCATCGGGGACTATGCATTGTTTAAGTGTGGGGTAGGGGTATACTCTTTGAGTTGTAATTGTATAAACTTTTGTTTTTTTAGTATTACTTTGCTTTTTCTTTATCACCTTTTAGCTTAGTTTAAGATTAACATAGTTTAAATTAGCTAGATCAGGAAAAAAAAATCAGAAAAAGCTTGAACTTTTCCCAACGATGGATTTGTTGGACAATTTTCTTGAGGGATTAAAGTCCGATTAAAAATACCAAAAAGATTTTCTTTTTTAGGTAGTTAGGTAGTATCCCTTGGTTTTTCTTTCGATACCGGTTCTTTTCCAAGGGTATAGCTCGAACCGGGTATTCTAGTTTAGTTTTTTTTTCTCTTAGGAGTAGGATTAGGGAGAAAACTGAGATTGCTCTGAGGGACCTATTGACATGTTTAGTGTTGGCAAGTTAAATTATGGCATGCGCTCTGTCTTTCTGTATATATGATTTAAATTGTAATGCCCAAGTAAAGTAAGTAGCCTACTCTGTGACGCATTTTTCTCAGTTGATTGACTTGTATGCCACCTAGTGCATTGTTGCTTAAAAATTCTCAACTTGCTATGCTTGCTTGACTTGAGAGTTGCACATAACCGTCTTGAGTGAGTCAAGTGCCATGTGTGTGTAAGGATTTTTGATATTCTGTGATATCCTGTGCAGTCTAGAACTTGCCCCGTGTGTTAATCAACGCAAAATCATTAAGTTATGCTAGTCTAGGAGATGATGTAGGCGTTTCTTGCTTGACCATGAAGGTGCTTGTCACTGACAAATAGAATTTTCCCATTGCTAGCCCCTTTGAGCCTATAGACCGTTCCCTTGGCACCCACATTACAAGCCGTACTTTTACTTTGTTCTTGATTTGAGATTGTTGAACCTTTACCTCCTAAGGCACTTAGTCACTAAAAGAACTAAGGGTATAGATTGGGGGAGCTACTTTTGAGTGGAACCATGGAAGGGCCCTTAAGGTGCACTAAAATTGTGAATAAAAGTCACTAGCTTATGAACTTCAATGCATGGAGTGTGTGAAGAAAAAGAAAAAAAATTGCAAGAAAAAGCAAATAAAAGTCCAAATGAAAAAAAAAACACCTCCTAATCTTTCTCACTCGTGCTAGTTATAGAGGTGCTTAATTGAAAAGAGGGTTATGTTATATATGGTGTATGACAGGTGAAGGAGTTGAAAAGAAAAGGTGTATTGATTTGTGAATGTAGTGTATTAAAGTGCTTAGGAGGGTTAGTCACTACACCTAAATAAATCCTACCCGTCCCTTATTCTACATTACAACCTTGAAGTCCTAATCGATCCTAGATTTGGCTAGCTTAGATTAGTAAAGATGTACACTACGGGCAAGCTTATGGTACGACCACAGGATGCACATGAATTCTTTGTGAGGGTGAGTGAATGTTGTTCAATTGTGTGATGTACTTAATTTATGTTCAATTACATATTTGAATGTGTGGACTACTTTGATATTCATTCTTTTGTTTGTGGTGAGGGCACTTGGTCTCATGACGGATTGGTAATGTTGTACACTTTCTTTTGTTGGGTGAGTGTGTGAGTTGAGGATGCTTAGTGGTGACTAGTTGTCTCTTGAGGTAAGATGGTTGTGGAGAGGTTGCTTGAGTTGGTTGAATAGCATTGTATATACTTGGGATAGTTTAAAAACGGGAAGAATATGAAATTCGCGTGTTCATGCTTAATTGCCGATATCGATCATAGTCAAAAGGTAGGGTGCTTGATTGAATTAATTGTGAAATGCTCTTTCGCAGTGATAAATATGTTTTGGGGGATTAATATAGTTCCATTGCTCGAGGACGAGCAAGAGTCTAAGTGTGGGGTATTGATAATCGGCTTGAAGTGTGTATATTTTGATATATATCGCCTCGCATTTTGCTTATGTTTCGATGATTTGAGATGTTTAATATGATGATTTGTGCTCATTTGTGGTATTTCTATGTGTAGGGATCATTCGGATGCAATATGGGACGAAACGACGCGAATTGGAGCAAAATTGGAAACAAAAACCAAAAAGTGAAATTTGAGGGTCACAACCAGCGTGGGCCCTGACTGTGTCGCAATTTACAGAACCTAAATATTTTGGGCGCCAGGGCCAGCGCTGTCACGACCCAAGTTCTCCCTCCGTGAACAGTTGTGACGGCACCTAATCTCTGCGACTAGGTAAGCCAAACAAATGCGAAAAAAAAAGAAACAATTGCGGAAAGAAACTAATAAAAACCAAGATAACAAAATATAACAGTGTTTAAGATGCCGCCCGGCATATAACAATACAAGATTTCTAACTGAACACTCCTAAAACTCGGAATCCCATGAATCACAAGCTAAGAGTACATAAAAGGCTCTAACTCCAGAAATGTCTATCAACAAGGAAGATACAGAAGGGCTATGCTAGTACAGAGAATAGAAAGGGACTCCTCGGTCTGCGGATGCGACAGATATACCTCTAAGTCTCTACAGAAGCGCCTCGCCTCAAGGGTGATAAGACTGAGCGGAAGTACCTAGATCTGCACACGCAAAAACATGTGCAGGAAAGGGCATGAGTACACCACAGTGGTACCCAGTAAGTGCCAAGCCTAACCTCGATCGAGTAGTGACGAGGAAGGTCAGGGCCCTATCGGTCACATACATAAATATATAATGAAATGAAGCAGTATTTAAAGCAACACAGGGTAATAATAATAATAACAACAACAATTACAACAGAGAGAAACATCACAGAAGAATACAACTCGACAAAGAGATGGCAACCGGGGATCTACTAGGATATCGTCATGTAGCCCCCAAATGTAAATATCCAGCAACCGGAGATCTGCCAGGATACCGTCCTGTAGCCCCCAAAAGTAAATGTCTAGTAGATCTCCCGGGTGTCGTCCCGTAGTCCAACTCATAGTGCGCCAGGGATCTACCAGAATCTCGATCCGTAGTCCCCAAATGTAAATGTGCAGGGGGATCTACCGGAATACCACATCCGTAGTCCCAAATAAACAAGCAAGGGGGATCTACCAGGATAGCCCGTAGTCCCAAGTAAACACACAGCAGCAACACGAAGAATAATTAATTCAATCCAATTTCAATCCAAGGTAAACAGGTAATTCTAACCTAGCATGATGTACATATTTCACATAAAACAGTTTGAACAAGTAAACAATTTAGTCATTTAGACATGTTTTTCCTAAGCTAACAGTAGGCTTAAAAACTCAAGTAGTGTAAACAGGGAAGAAATACGCAATTGTAGTTACTTAATGAAAAACCGGATTTTCGACAATCAGCACAAGCACGCACTCGTCACCTCACGTACAAGGCATCTCATATATCACAGTACCAAATCCTAAGGGGAGTTCCCCCACACAAGGTTAGACAAGCCACTTACCTCAAACCAGCTCAATCAATTCAATACCACGTTCTTGCCACGAGTATCCGACTCCAAATGGCCCAAATCTATTCAAAGTAATATCATAATGTAAATATCACCTCAAGTAACTAACTCAACTAATTAATTCTAAGCTAGTACGTGAAATTAGGAAAATTGACCAAAACGTCCCCCGGGCCCACGTCTTGGAATCGGGTAAAATTTACAAATTTGGAATCCTCACACTCTCACGAGTTCAGTCATACCAAAAGTACAAAAATCGGACCTCAAATGGTCCCTCAAATCACCACTCAAAGCTCTCCAATTAACCAAGCCCTAACCCCCAATTTACCACTGATTTTCGTTCAAATTTCATGCTTACAATGATAAAAATCACCATAATAACGAGTTTAGGGACCAAGGACCTTACCTCAATGAACCCCTCTGAAAATCTCCATTGAAATTGCTCTCCAAAGCCTCTTCCCGTATGAAATATTGTGAAAAAAATGGTCCAAAATCGCGAAGGGTGGAATTTATAGGTTCTGACCCAGCAAAACCACACCTGCGGTCAAATAGTCGCACCTGCACCATCGCAGGTGCGCCCAAAAATGCGCATCTGCGGCTCCCGCCTGACCTCCCTCTTGGCCGCATCTGCACCTTGCTTTCTGCTTCTGAGGGCCCGCACCTACGGTCCCCAAGTCGCAGGTGCGGTTATGACAGCAACAATAAACTTCAGCTGCCGTCAACGAGGATCTTAGCCCCTTTCCTTGTTGTTTTCCCGTAAAATGAAAAAAAAGGAATGCATTTAAGTGAGAGCATAATGTTAACATCCGAAATCACCCCAAGGCCCCCAGGACCTCAACCAAAAGCACGAGCAAGTCATAACCACCTTCCAAACTTGTACTAATCATAAAATTACCTAAAACAACATCGAATCATCATAGCCACGGATTCAAGCCTAAGAACTCTAAAAACTTCCAAATTCCACTTTTGATCAAAAAGTCTATCAAACCTTGCCCGGTTTACCTAAAATTTTGCACACACGTCCAAATGACACAACGGGTCTACTCCAACTTCCGGAATTCCATTATGATCCTGATATCAAAATCTCACTATCGAACCGGAAACTTCAAAATTTCAACTTTCGGCATTTCAAGCCTAATTAAGCTACGGACCTCCAAAACACAATCCGAAATCACCCAACGGAGCTAACGGAACCAACGAAATTCCATTTCGAGGCCGTCTTCACACTGCTCCGACTACGGTCCAAATTCTA
>NW_017681142.1:11010-11812 GCF_001879085.1 Nicotiana attenuata
AGACGAAATTTGATAGTTTAGATTAATACAAACTGCGGAAGTCTAAGTACAACTCTACCCAGAATCTGGTGTCACAATGTCACGGGCCATCTATGAATACTACAAATAAAGTCTGAATAGAAATACACGAATCTGTCTCTGAATAAATAAAAACAGAAGGAAAATGATAGAAGGAGACGCCAAGGCCTGCAGACGCCTGCAGGATTACCTCGGGTCGCCTGATGGACTGGAAGCAGCAACCTCACTATGGTCCAAAAGCTGCAGTACCGAGATCTGCACACAGTGCAGAGTGTAGTATCAGCACAATCGACCCCATGTGTTGGTAAGTGTCGAGCCTAACCTCGGCGAAGTAGTGACAAGGCTAGGGCAAGACTACCAAATAAACATACCGGTAGGCAATATCAAAATTGGGGCTGTCAATGTTGCCTTGAGCTTCTGAAAGCTCTCCTCACACTCTTTCGTCCACTAGAACGGAGCACCCTTCTGGGTCAGTCTGGTCATAAGTGTTGCAATGGGTGAAAATCCCTCAACAAATCGACCGTAATAACCCGTCAAGCCAAGAAAACTACGGATCTCTGTAGCTGAGGATGGTCTGGGCCAACTCTGCACTGCTTCCACTTTCTTCGGATACACCTTTATCACCTCCCTAGGTACCACGTGACCCAAGAATGCCACGGAATCCAACCAAACTCACATTTCAAGAACTTAGCATATAATTTCTTCTCTCTCAAAGTCTGAAGCCCTGTCCTCAGGTGCTACTCATGATCTTCCCGACTCCAGGAACTATACCAGAATGTCATCA
>NW_017681143.1:0-3503 GCF_001879085.1 Nicotiana attenuata
AGAAGGGTTTCATCAGGCCTAGTGTTTCTCCTTGGGGTGCGCCAGTGTTATTTGTGAAGAAAAAGGATGGATCGATGAGGATGTGCATTGATTACCGGCAATTGAACAAAGTGACGATAAAGAACAAGTACCCACTGCCGAGGATTGATGATTTGTTTGACCAGCTTCAGGGTGCAAAGGTGTTTTCAAAGATAGACTTGAGATCTGGCTACCACCAGCTGAGGATTAGGGCATCCGATGTCCCTAAGACGGCATTCCGCACTCGGTACGGGCATTATGAGTTCCTGGTCATGTCGTTTGGGTTGACCAATGCCCCAGCAGCATTCATGGAGTTGATGAACCGAGTGTTCAGGCCATATTTGGACATGTTCGTGATAGTCTTTATTGATGATATTTTGGTGTACTCCCGCAGCCAGGAGGAGCACGAGCAGCACCTCAGAGTGGTTCTTCAGACTCTGAAGGATAGTCAGTTGTATGCTAAGTTCTCGAAGTGCGAGTTCTGGTTGAGTTCGGTTGCATTCCTGGGTCATGTTGTATCAGCAGAGGGTATTCAGGTGGACCCGAAGAAGATTGAGGCGGTCAAGAACTGGCCTCGACCAGCATCAGCTACAGAGATTCGGAGTTTCTTGGGGTTAGCAGGTTATTACCGCCGGTTCGTGGAGGGGTTTTCATCTATTGCAGCCCCGATGACTAGATTGACCCAGATGGGTGCCCAGTTCAGATAGTCGGATGAGTGTGAGGCGAGCTTTCAGAAGCTCAAGACAGCTCTGACTACGGCACCGGTATTGGTTTTGCCCTCAGGTTCAGGGCCCTATACAGTTTATTGTGATGCTTCCCGTATTGGGCTTGGTGCTGTATTGATGCAGGATGGCAGAGTCATTGCTTATGCTTCGAGGCAGTTGAAGATCCACGAGAAGAATTATCCGGTTCATGATCTCAAGTTGGCAGCCATTGTTCATGCTTTTAAGATTTGGAGGCATTACCTATATGGTGTGACGTGTGAGGTGTACACGGATCACAAGAGTCTGCAATACTTGTTCAAGCAGAAGGAGTTGAACTTGAGGCAGAGGAGGTGGTTAGAGCTATTGAAGGATTATGATGTTACTATTTTGTACCACCCGGGGAGAGCCAATGTGGTGGCCGATGCATTGAGTAGGAAGTCCGCCAGCATGGGTAGTCTTGCTTATGTTCCGGTCAGCCAGAGACCACTTGCTTTGGATATTCAGGCCCTGGCCAATCGATTTGTGAGGTTGGATATTTCTGAGCCTAGCAGAGTGCTAGCTTGTACGGTCGCTCGTTCTTCATTATTGGAGCGTATCCATGATCGACAGTTTGATGATCCCCATTTGTGTGTCCTGAGAGACACGATGCAGCGTGGAGGTGCCACGAAGGTGACCTTAGATGATGATGGTGTTTTGAGGTTGCAGGGACGAGTTTGTGTGCCAAATGTCGATGGGATTCGAGAGTTGATCTTAGCGGAGGCCCATAGATCTCGGTATTCTATTCACCCGGACGTCGCGAAGATGTATTAGGACTTGCGGCAGCTTTATTGGTGGCGTAGGATGAAGAAAGATATTGTTGCATATGTGGCTCGGTGTTTGAACTGTCACCAGGTTAAGTATGAGCATCAGAGGCCTGGTGGGTTGTTTCAGAGGATTGAGCTTCCCGAGTGGAAGTGGGAGAGGATTACTATGGATTTCGTTACTGGACTTCCGATGACTCGGAAGAAATTTGATGCTATTTGGGTCATTGTTGATAGGTTGACCAAGTCAGCGCATTTTATTCCTGTTGCAACCACTTATTCATCGGAGAGGTTAGCTGAGATCTACATCAAAGAGATTGTTCGCCTTCATGGGGTGCCGGTATCTATTATTTCGGATCGGGGTACGCAGTTTACCTCGCGCTTCTGGAGAGCAGTTCAGCAGGAGTTGGGCACCCAGGTTCAGTTGAGCACAGCGTTCCATCCTCAGACGGACGGCCAGTCCGAGAGGACTATTCAGATATTGGAGGATATGCTCCGAGCATGTGTCATTGATTTTGGAGGCTCCTGGGACCAGTATTTGCCTTTAGCAGAGTTCGCCTACAACAACAGCTACCAGTCCAGCATTCAGATGGCTCCATATGAGGCGTTGTATGGTAGAAGATGTCGGTCTCCAGTCGGATGGTTTGAGCCGGGGGAGGCTCGGTTATTGGGTACAGATTTAGTTAAGGAGGCCTTGGATAAGGTCAAGATCATTCAGGACAGGCTTCGTTCGGCTCAGTCGCGGCAAAAGAGTTATGCGGATCGTAAGGTTCGAGATGTAGCTTTCATGGTTGGTGAGCGGGTCTTGCTCCGAGTGTCGCCTATGAAGGGCGTGATGAGATTTGGTAAGAAGGGCAAGCTTAGCCCTAGGTTCATTGGCCCATTAGAGATTCTCGATCGTGTGGGAGAGGTGGTGTACAGACTTGCCTTGCCGCCCAGCTTGTCAGTCGTGCATCCAGTGTTTCATGTGTCCATGCTTCGGAGGTATCACGACGATCCAGCCCACGTGTTAGATTTCAGCACTGTCCAGTTGGACAAGGATCTGTCTTACGAGGAGGAGCCGGTAGCCATTCTAGACCGGCAGGTTCGACAGTTGAGGTCGAAGAGTTTTCCATCAGTACGTGTTCAGTGGAGAGGTCAGCCTCCTGAGGCATCGACCTGGGAGTCCGAGTCTGATATGCGGAACCGTTATCCTCACCTATTCCCTGACTCAGGTACTTCTTTCTTTTGTCCGTTCGAGGACGAACGGTTGTTTTAGAGGTGGAGAATGTGACGACCCAAAGGGGTCATCATCCGGACTTCTTCCTATTTCCGTGCTTCCGAGGCCTTGAAAACCTTGCTTTTAGTTGCCTCGATTTGCGTGCGCTGTCCGGGCGCATAGCCGGAAAGCTTTTATGTTGAAATATGTGAACTTTGTGAAAAATTTGAAGAATTTTGATATTAATATTGCTAAAGTTGACTTTGGTCAACATTTTTGGTAAACGGACCCGTGATTTGGTGGTCCCGGAGGGTCCGTAGAAAAATATGAGACTCGGGCATATGCCCGGAGTCGAATTTCGAGGTCGAGAGCCCGAGAAATGAGTTTTTCTGTGAAATTGTTTTTCTGAAATTCTTAAGGAAAATGGAAATGAAAATTGATTAAAAGACCATGGTATCGGGCTCGTATTTTGGTTCTGACGCCCGGTACAGGTCATATATGTTGTTTAAGCGCTTCCTGTAAAGTTTGGTTTAAAACGGACGTCGTTTGACGTGTTTCGGCCTTAAATTGGAAAATTTGGAAGTTTATAAAATTTGAAAGATTTCTTGGATTTTAAGGCTCAATTCATTGATTTTGATGTTATTTTGGCGATTTGATCGCTCGAGCAAGTTTGTATGATGTTTTTGAGTCAGTGTGCATATTTGGTTCGGAGCCCCGAGGGCTCGGGTGAGTTTCGGATAGGTATCGGGGTGGTTTTGGTCTTAGAAAAATTGCAGAAAATCT
>NW_017681143.1:5666-11808 GCF_001879085.1 Nicotiana attenuata
TACGTATATTTCTTCCTCCTTACAAAATGACAAGGATCCACTTTATATATGATGGGAAATCCCAACATGGTGCAGATGCATTTATTACAAAGAAATATAGCTGGTATAGCTATTCGCTAGTTTGGTATAGATCAGTGCTTCTCTTGCAGGTTTTGTCAGCTTTGATCATATGCCTTGGGAACTTCCCGCTCTCTCATGATAATCATCGATTTGCACTGCCTCGAGGTAAAACGTTAGGAACCTTCGGGGTCGAACCTCGAGCCATGCCTCAAGCCTTTGGAGACGCGCTTGCGAACCGCTACATCGACCGTAAAATCGGGCCTTCTGATTTTTTCCGTATACATAATTCTATAAGGATTAATTCCAAACAATAAACCTTCAATCTTTAATCAATTCCCAAAAAGTCAAGAAAAGTCAATCCCGAGCCCATACGACCAAAACTCGAGTCTAGGGGTAGATCCCGATTATCCGTAACCCAACGAGTCCAAATATGAGATTAGATTCCAAAACCAAGTCCAGATCATAGCTCAAAACCCCAAATCTTCATTTTCTTAAGTTGTAGGAAAACCCCCAAATTTCACCAAATTTCACCAAAATTCCATTTTTTGGGTGTTAATAATCCATGTAGATTCTTGAAATAATACCAAAAAAGTGTAGAAATAACTTATCCCAAAGCCTTGTATAAAAATCCCCAAGGAAAAATCGCCTTTCCCAAGTCTAAGGTTCAAAATAGGGAAGAATGGGCTAAAATCCCGATATGCCTCATAATAACCAATTACAGGTGTCGCATTTGCGACAAGGGGTTCGCAAATGCGACCCTGGAAAATGTGATTGCTACACCCCACATGCAAAGTTGGAAGATTTATGAGGTTTAATTACAACCAACCAGATAGCGGCACGTTCTTGGGCAAAATGGGCAACTGCATGTGACCAGATTTTGCCAGTTGTTCCATCGGGCACACAGCCGATGCGGGGCGNATCTATTGTCAGTCGTATTGATTCTGTAGATTTGCTGGAGGCAGAGTTAACCATCATAGAAGTGTAGGTAGTTCTTCAACAAGGTATGTAGGACAACTTTCTTTCCTGGCAAGACTTGGTGTAAACGTCTTTCTCTCTGAATGATTTCTATGTTGTAAGATAGGTTTGTTCTAAGCCTTTCCCAGTAACGTTCCTTCTATTCTTATATATATTCTTACCGGTAACATTACAATTATCTCAAGTTGAGTGTTTTTAGACAGTATTTTGAAGTCAGAAAGCATGATTCGATCTGAGTTGATCTTGGTATTTCCTTGAAATTGACCTTGAATTACACACACACACACAATGTGTGTGTGTGCGTGCGCGTGCGCGCATGTATGTCTATATATATATGTGTATCTATTTTACTTTATTGAGACGTGCTATAGTCGGCCTGTACGGCACCTATTGTGCAATCATTGATCAGTTGGGTATGATGAAACATGATATGAGATATTACAGAGCCCTTGTGTGGCCAGGTACGACGACGTGTGAAGTGAGGCTACCGAGCCCTCTTGAGGCCGACTACGCTGAGTCTTGTTGAAGCCGGGTACAGTCGAGACCTCCTGAAGCTGGGTACGACCAAGTCCTCTATGAGACCGAGCATGGATTGATGTGTGATGTGAGGCTACCGAGTCCTCTTGCGGCTGACTACGCGGAGTCCTATTGAGGCCAAGTACTGTTGAACTCTCCAAACCTTCAAATTTCCAACTTTCGGCAAATAGATCCAAAACATCCTAGGAACCTCTAAATCCAAATTTGAACGTGCACCTAAGTCCCAAAATTACCATCAAACCTACTTGAACCATCAAATAACCAATCCGAGGGCATTCACACAAAAGTCAAACCTTTATCAACTCTTACTACTTAAGCTTCCACAATGGAACTAAGCGTTCCATTTCACTCCAAAATCATCCTAGAACCAAACCAACCATCCGCGCAAGTCACAAAACAACAATCAAGAGTACGAAAAGCATCAAATGACAAGCTTGCGTGTCAAGTTATTTCCTCAAAGAAGTGTAAATGTCATAGAATGATTAAAATGTTATTTCGAGCAATGTGAATAAAAATCAATACATTGTTCCTTGATAACTGAGTATTTTACCAACTTATCTCGTCTTTAAATTTAGATTTTTGCTATGTTTGGCTGATAAAATCGTGTGTTTAATGTCATTTACTTCTATTTTACAGGTTGTATGTGATTTAGAAGTGATGGTGAAGAAACCAAGTGAAAACGAGTCAAAAAGGAGCTAAAATGGACAATGGAAATCTGTCCAGTGATTTACTTCCGCGAACGAAAAGGTCCAACGCGAACGCGAACGCGAACGCGAAGAAGTAGAAAGCCAGACCTTCGCGAAGGCGAAGACACATCACGAACGCGAAGTAGCAGAACTCAGACCTTCACAATCACGAAGGATCAATCGCGAACGCGAAGCTGAAGGAAACAAACCTTCGCGAATGCGAAGGTATAGTCACGAACGCGAAGAAGAAACTGGGCGGAAAAACTGGGCAGTTCTAGAGTTTCACGATTTTGACCCCAAACCATTTAATACACAAACCAGCTCATTTGTAAAATATCTTTGGCTTAATTTTTAGTCTTTAGACTAGAGAGAACAAGTTTGAAAGCTAGGGTTTTTGCACACACACTTTGGTCTTGAAGATTTGAAGCTTTTGGTTGAGAATTTCTTTACTCATTTGTGCTCATTTATTCATTTTCTTGCTTTATATTGAATATCTAACTGTGTAGTATTTATTTCAACACTTGAATCTTGTTTATGGAAATATTCATAATTAAAGTGTGGATTAAATATTTTGTTGTGCTTATGTATTGAATGATCACTTATCTTTTATGAAGTGAGTTATTGTTTCTTTAATTATTCTTGTTCTTTAATGTTTCCAAAGGGATTAGCTAACCCTAGGACTCGCCCATTAACTTCGAATTAATTTTGGGAAAGATTATTTGGGGTTGGGAAAGATTAATTAACAAGAACTTGAGGTTTTAACCCTCATTTTATAGATTCTACCTAGGGATAAGATTGAACTACTTGTAGTCATGATCGGGTGTGCTTAATCTCTTAATTGATTTAGGGATAATTCAATTAAGAAGTCTTGTTAGTCTTTGGGAGAAGCTAATATAGAATTATTACCCGAGGCTAATTAACATAAACTCACTCATATTTGTAAAATCGCGAAATACATTGGATCGTTACTTGAGTGTAATTCCCTGTATATCCATACTTGTAGCAATTGATCATTTACTTGATTTCTAGGTTAGTTTACATTTTTGCATTTAGTTATAAACATTTTCTAAAAAAATTTCTAAGTGTTTGGCATTGCATAACAAGTGATAATTCTCTGACATTCCTAATAGCCTACATATTATTCTCTGTGGGATTCGACCCCGACTCATAATTGGGTAAATTATATTGCATGAGATCGTGTTCATTTACTTTTTAGTAGCGAATTTGGACGTCACCATTCCTCTATATGGGCTCTGAAAGCAAATATATACCCATTATATCGAAATTACAATAAGGTATTCGAGGACTTCTGTGGGACAATTCCTTTATTGAGTTAGCTTATATGACATATTCACTATATTCAAGAAATAATACTTTTGTCTCTAATTATTTTATAACTCGCACAAATTCTTTATAATGCTTCTGTTTGATACTTTTTATTCTTTTACTTATCTATATTGGATACACGTGCAACCTCCAGAAATTAGTAGTAATAATAAGAGAGTAAAATAACATCCGTAAGGTTAGAGTTTGTAACTAATTGGTTCGGATAATTTTAGTGGGTATATATGTCTTTCCCCTATAAAATAAGAGAATCTAATGCAAGATTAGAAAAAAAAAAAAAAAAAGAATCTGTGGAAATAGACGAAGTATCATTTCCTCTCTTCTTTCTTAGCAATACAAAATAGTTACAGAGTAAATTTGACAATTAACCTTGTTTACCCTTAAATCGGATAACAATTAAATTTGTACGTGGTTTTAAGGATACGTGGATTAATTCAACAAAAATAATCAAGAATATTAGATAAATGAGTACAAGACAAAATGAATGATCAAACTAGTTGTAATGTTACGTCCTAGCCCGATGTCACGACCCAAAATCCAGTTGGTCGTGATGGCACCTAACCCAACCCGCTAGGTAAGCCAATTAATAACTAACCAGTTCTAATAACAATTTAATAAATCAATCAAGTAAAGAGGTATCTAAATCTGATACATTCCCCAAGGACTGGTAGTACAAATCATGCTACTAGTCCTTGGGGAATGTATCAGATTTAGATATCTCTTTACTTAATTGCTTTATTAAATTGTTATTGGAACTGGTTAGTTGTTAATTGGCTTACCTAGCGGGTTGGGTTAGGTGTCATCACGACTAGTTATATTTTGGATCGTGAAAAGGTTGTATCAGAGCTCTAAGTTCATAGGTTCTATAAGTCATGAGCAAGTGTCTAGTAGAGTCTTGTGGATCGGTATGATGACGTCCATACCTATCTTCGAGAGGCTACAGGACATTTAGGATAAATTTTCCATCTTTCTTTCCTTATCGTGTGCAATTGATTCAGCTTAAAGCATAACTCTTGAATTCCTTCCATGCATTCGTATGCGCATGTGAGCGTTGGGTATCGGATGTGCATCGGCGGCTTGTGTTTCCATGGATGAGGTGAGAGATGTGATTTTTATGTGGTGATGATGGGCCAGTCTGGAGGACTTGAGGCCGAGTTTTGACTGTAGCTTACGCACTGAGATTTCGGTTGTGTGAGCACGTGCTTTTGGACTTATACGTCTGGTAGTGTCTTTATGAGTGGAATTCGTGGCTCGCGGAGTGGTTGGATGTCTACGTGATGAGCATGATGTGACTGTGAGATGTGTTCATATGTTTGGATGTGATGAGAAGAGTTTGCTTGAGATGTAGAAAGGACTATCGGGTGCTTGATTTCTGTCTTGATGTGACGCATAGTCTCGAGTTATGAGTGTGTTGAGTGATCTTTCATGTTGTTTAATTGTCGAACGAATCAGATTTTCATGTCTTGTTGATGAGTTCAAACTCAGGAAGATTAGGTGATTGCATAGTAGTTGCAGTTGTTAAAGGGTATAAAGAGATGTCAGTTTGAGGCTAAGCAGGTGGGTTATCACCTGCGGGATAATCTACGGATGTGTAATCCTTATGATGCTGTGTGGAGACATTCTTTTCTACTAGTGGGTTATATTTGTGCGATTTGAGTTGGACCGGTTGTAATAGTTGACCTGACTATTACGAGGAGGAATGAGAGCTCAGCGGATGATTTGAAGTATTATGTGATTTCTGTTATATGAGTTTATGAAGGGTTTGGTTGAATCTCACTGCGGTATTATGGTTGTAATAAAGTATGAGCATTTTGAGTTATTGAGTGTTTTCATCTATGGCTTTGAGCCAAGTGGGGGAGTCTGCTATCGACGAGTTGATTGCACGGTTATGTGTTGTATTGATTTCAGTTTGAGGTATACTTGTGAATCAGTTATGACTTGCAGAGGTTAAGATCGAGGATGACTCGGGTAAGGGAATTTCTAGATACGGGTTGTATTACACTTTATGGGTATTTGAGAATCATGGAATGATTTGAATTGTTATTCATGAGAGATGTAGTGCGCGTGGAGTAGGAATTCACTCGGTTGCTTAGAGGTGTGAATTACTTCTTTGGGTGTTATTGTGCTAATGGGGGCACAGGTCGTTCGGCCATTTGGGCGATGCAATTGGGATTTGAGCAGAGTGGAGGACTCTCAAGAATGTTCTAATGCATTCAAGAGTTATATGTAGCAACTGAGAATTTTTCGGATTTGTATATGGCTAGAATTTGAGATTTAAATTGGATGGTGTCGATACTCACGGTATTTCTATATCATTATGGAGTATACATTTCAGTATCATTAAGGTGAAGGGAACGACTTCAGAAGTTCTCTTCAGAGAAGGTATCTCGGTTGTGGTACTTTGGGGTGCTTAAGAGGGAATACAACGGCTTATAGCTTTAGGGCGTGTGGTTTTGTCACGCCTAGAGTTTCCACCTTTGGGATCGTGATGGTGCCTCGTCGTGAAAGTTAGGCAAGCCCGACACGTTTATAGTTTTTAC
>NW_017681144.1:0-11803 GCF_001879085.1 Nicotiana attenuata
GCTGGGTCTGAGTTAGCGTAGTTGGTTTTGGATCGCATTGGTGCTTGAAATTGTTGTTGTGTTTTGGTTCATTACTGGAATTTCAAGCCTATTCATGAACTTGCTGTGTTGACTGAGCTGTTACTGGGTTTTAACTTATTCTTGGGCTGCTATTGAGAACTATCACTGCTGCTGATCTTTTCCTTTTCTTATTTGCAATTACCAGATACACATTTGAATCTGCCTTGCTGTAACCTTTTAGCTTGAAATGGAGTACAAATACTCACTTGTTTGAGCCTGAAAAATGCTGCCTGGTTGTGGTGCATTGTAGTTATATAGGCGTTAGATTTAATCGCACAGCATAATGTCGAATCGATTTGTATGTATGTAAACCCTGGGCTGTATAATTGGACTGTGTAACTGGATTGTACATCTGGACTGTGCGATGGACTTTGATTCTGATTATGTAATTAATTGCTGGGAAGATTGCATCCAATGATTAATCCTATATAGTATAGATCGCATCCAATGTTCAATTTCTGTATCTAAAACTGGGCATTATTAGGTTGACATCAACCGGACAACTTGAATAAATTTCTGGACTGTTTCGATTCTTAGTTCATAACAATAAGACTGCATATTGGAATCTGAATTGGAATTTGGCCTAGCTTAACAGTTTGGGCTCGATATCTTGTTACTAAAAGAATAAGTCTCGGGGCCTCAATGAACGGCCCAGGCTTGGCTAGATGCTTGTGTACGTTTGGGCCTGGGCCTAGATCTGCTTGGTCAGTTTATGGTGTGCACATAATCTTAACCTCTTCTTTTGTTGGGCTCGTCTTGGAGCCCAGAGGCTGCAACACGGTATAAAGTACTATTAGGCCCAGTAGCAAATAGTTAAAGACGATCAAATATAGAAAATCATAGATTGCCTTAGGATTTACCCTTTAAAATGAACAATAGACGAGACGAGCCTCGCCAAATAAACACACAAATGGCGGGGCCCTCATTAATTGCTTATATCAAAATATTTAGACCTCGGGATGTGCCATTTAGCGAATTTCATGGCTCCCCACACAGTTAATAAACGCGTAGTTGCTTTAGGCACGTATTTTAATAAATTTACCTTCCTAAATACGGGTGCACATTTATGTGACCCAAATCCAAATCTCAACGAAGTCGAAATGTGTTAACAATCACGGGTGCACTGGTGCGACGTGGTTCGAAACACATTTTTACGACGTTGCAATTCTTATTAAACATAAAAATAAAAGCGGTTTACTAATAAAAGCATAAATTGGAACATGTTTTGAAATCAGATGAATCAAATACAACAGTTGAGCGACCGTGCTAGAACCACGGAACCCGGGAATGCCTAACACCTTCTCCCGGGTTAACAGAATTCCTTACCTGGATTTCTGGTTCGCGGACTGATAATAGAGTCATAATCTCCTCGGGTCGGGATTTAACCGGTGACTTGGGACACCATTAATTTCCTAAGTGGCGACTCTGAGAATTTAATAATAAATCCAGTTCCGATTGTCACTTCAAGTTGGAAATAACTCCCTTTATTATACCCTCTTCTACGGGCGTAAGAAAAAAGGAGGTGTGACAACCGGTTTCACAGGGTTCCGCCTGGTCAGAGTCGAAGAAATACCCAGCCTCAGCGAGTGCGTCAGGACAATCTCGACTGACCATAGTGGTTGATGATTTCGAAGCAAGAACATTGGAAAAGAAAGGAAGTCAAAGGCAAAGGTCCCAAGGGCAGAATAAAGTGAAAAGGCTAGAGCCCACACGGGCGAGTCATCATGAAGTCCTAAGGCTGAACCCGGTCAGTTTGAAAAGAGATTCACCCTCAAGGCGAACCAACAGCAAAGTTCTCGACGGAAATGGGGCCGGGATCAAGCAATTAGGATGATCAAGGCCACAAAAACCAACCACCGTTTCAAACTAACAAATTGTTCTTTGTTGAAAACAGGTTTAATTCAAGGCAACCGTGCAAGAAGCAGGTGCAGCCCAAAAAGAAATGAAATGCGCAAGCGCTGAAACGGCTTTGCAGCAGGAAAACGACCAAAAAGGAAGTTTCCTCTCCCCAAGTTCTTTCATGTGTTTTGCTAAATAAAAGGAAAACATAAAATGAGGAAAACAAAAGAAGAAGAAAGAAGAAAGAAAATAAAATTGAAAATCCCAAAAGAAAAACAAATCATGGTAGCATAGGATCCCATTCCTTAAAATCCCGGCCAAAAACCAAGGATCTCCCGGCCAAAAAATCGTGGAGCTTTTTCTTTCCAAATCCTGGCCAAAAAACCAAGGATCTCCCGGCCAAAAAATCGTGGAACTTTTTCTTTCCAAATCCCGGCCAAAAAACCGAGGATCTCCCGGCCAAAAAACCGTGGAGCTTTTTCTTTCCAAAATCCCGGCCAAAAACCGAGGATCTCCCGGCCAAAAAACCGTGGAGCTTTTTCTTTCCAAAATCCCGGCCAAAAAACCGAGGATCTCCCGGCCAAAAAATCGTGGAACTTTTTCTTTCCAAATCCCGGCCAAAAAACCGAGGATCTCCCGGCCAAAAAACCGTGGTGCTTTTTCTTTCCAAAATCCCGACCAAAAACCGAGGATCTCCCTACACATTCCTGATTTGATTGCTTAGATATGTGTCACAACTAACTCACGAAATTTTCCTAGTGAAAACTGGGGCAGAAAATTTCGTTCGTTTGTTTGTTTTGGTATCCTAAGCAGGTCAACCTCCAGACACAAAGTGTGAGATGACCAATGGAATAAATCTCAATCCAGAATCAAGAAAAGAAGAAAAGAACAAAAAAGATGAACTCAAATGTGAAGCAAGCAAGGGCGCGGATTGCTCAAAATCTGATTGAAGTCACAAGCTCCGTTGATCCTGTTTTGACCCAATGCTGCAGAAAGAAATAAACGCCTACAACTTGCGAGCATCAAGATTCAGATCGGAGTCCACAGCAAAACTAGCCAAGACTCAAGATTAAGCTTCAGAAGAATTATAGATAGGAATCTTGTAACTCGTAGCTGATAGGCTTAGTTAGTATTTTTCATTTTTGATTTTGATGTAATAATGGGACTGCGGACCGGAACCTCGACGGCACCTCGCTCGGCTCTCAACCTCGGTACTCCATCATCTCATCCACTTCTGAACTACACGTGGCCTGATTCCTTTATAGCCAAGGATATGTAGGCAGCTCAGATACCAGGGCTCGGTCACATTCTCCCTCCTCTTAGTTTTTGCTCTCCTTAAATAAGGGCCGGGTAAAAAAAAAACCTGTCTAGTCATTCTTTATCTGAAAACTCTTCGCGTTTCCAGTCAAAGAGGGGCAGCTGTTGACATGTGATTTTTGACCTTCCCCGAAATTTTACCCATTTTAGCATGTAAAACTTTAGTTTAGGCCTAATATCGCCATTTCAACTACTTTTTACTATTTTACTTTATTTTATTACAAGAAAATAAAAAATTACAAAAAAATAGGTTTATTAATATTTTACAGTCATTTTTAATCTTAAAAAAAAAAAATTTACCTTATCTTTATTTTAATAATCTTGAAAACACAAAAAAAAAATAGTTTTATGTTTTATAGTTTAGCTTAATTAAAATTAGTTTTATATTTTTATATTATAATTGTACATAATTTTAGAAGAAAGAATCAGTTTTAGGTTGGTTTATTCCGTTTTTATAAATCTTATAGTCCATTTTTTAGTTTTTGGCCCAAAATTCCTAGCCCATAGTTCCTAGGCCCATACCCCTAACCTAATCCCTACCCTATATAATACTACCTGTACCACAAACACAAAGGAGGACAAAAAAAAAAAAAAAAAAAAACGGAAGAATCAAGCACAAGAAATGTCCTTTGTCTTCCATTAAAATCNACTGCTCAACTTCGTTTCTATTGCACCAATAACATGGCTGAGTACGAGGCGTGTATCTTGGGTTTGAGATTAGCTATAGACATGGGTGTCCAGAAAATCTTGGTCATGGGTGACTTGGATCTTCTGGTACACCAGATTCAGGGTGAATGGGAGACACGAGATTTGAAGCTCATTCCGTATCGGCTGTGTTTGCATGAACTTTGTCAGCGGTTTCAATCAATACACTTCAGGCATATTCCAAGGATTCACAATGAGGTTGCCGACGCTTTGGCCACTTTGGCGTCAATGTTGCATCATCCAGACAAGGCTTATGTGGATCTGTTACAGATTCAGGTCCGAGATCAGCATGCCTATTGTAATATGGTGGGAGAAGAGCTTGATGGTGAGCCGTGGTTCCATGATATCAAAGAATACCTCCGGATGGGAGTGTACCCAGCACAGGCTACGGGGGATCAAAAGAGAGCAATTCGACGCTTAGCAAGCGGATTTTTCTTCAGTGGAGGAGTGTTGTACAAGAGAACTCCAGATCTTGGATTGTTGAGATGCATGGATACGAAACAAGCTACAGTTATCATGGCCGAGGTACATGCGGGAGTTTGCGGACCTCATATGAACGGATATGTATTGGCAAAGAAGATTCTCCGAGCAGGTTATTATTGGCTTACTATGCAACGGGATTGCATCAGTTTCGTGCGCAAGTGTCATCAATGTCAGGTACATGGAGATTTGATTCATTCTCCACCATCTGAATTGCATACAATGTCAGCACCATGGCCGTTTGTTGCTTGGGGAATGGATGTCATTGGTCCGATCGAGCCAGCGGCGTCAAATGGGCACAGGTTCATTCTGGTAGCTATTGATTATTTCACTAAGTGGGTTGAAGCAAAAACCTTCAAATCTGTGACCAAGAAGGCAGTGGTTGATTTCGTGCATTCGAATATCATATGTCGGTTTGGGATCCCGAAGGTAATCATCACAGACAATGGTGCCAATCTCAACAGTCATTTGATGGCCGAGACATGCCAGCAGTTTAAGATCACGCACCGCAATTTCACCCCATATCGTCCTAAGGCAAATGGAGCAGTTGAAGCAGCTAACAAGAACATCAAGAAAATACTTCGGAAAATGGTAGAGGGGTCCAAGCAATGGCATGAGAAGTTACCTTTTGCCCTTTTAGGCTATCGCACCACTGTCCGCAGTTCAGTAGGGGCAACTCCTTACTCACTGGTGTATGGCACTGAAGCAGTAATACCCGCAAAGGTTGAAATCCCGTCCCTTCGGATCATCGCTGAGGCGGAAATTGATGATGTTGAATGGGTCAAAGCCCGCGTGGAACAACTAAGTTTGATTGATGAAAAGAGATTGGCAGCAGTATGTCACGGTCAGTTGTACCAACAGAGAATGGCAAGAGCATATAACAAGAAAGTGCGTCCGCGGAAATTCGAAGTAGGGCAATTGGTGTTGAGGCGTATCCTACCTCATTGGGCCGAGGCAAAAGGAAAGTTCGCCCCGAACTGGCAGGGGCCATTTGTTGTAACCAGAGTGTTGTCCAATGGCGCATTATATTTGACAGATGTGGAAGGAAAATGTGTAGAAATGGCTATCAACTCTGATGCAGTCAAGCGATACTATGTATGATTTCTTGGTTTAATTGTACTTTATTGTATTTGGCATATTTTTAAGATTGAAATGACGAAGGTATTTTGTTCTGCTATCCAAACACTTTCTCCTTTGTTACCCCTTTTGAGCCTTATTTACTTTCTTTCGTACCCCTCTTTCGGAATCAATAACAACTCGGAAGCTCGAGCAAGGCAAATCAGTGAAGAAATAAGAAAACACAGTCCAACGGAAAGAAAAGAAAAACGAAGAAGAAAAGAAAAAAAAGAGAAGGAAAAAAAACGAAGAAAAGAAAAGAAACGAAAAAAAAAGAAACGAAGAAAAGAAAAGAAAGAGAAGAAATGAAAAGAAAAGAAAGAAAGTAGAAGAAAAGGAAAGATTGCAACAACAAAGTAACTTCTCTGTCCTGAACTACGTTTGACTTGATCCCGAAAGGGTACGTAGGCAGCCTCCCTCTGAGGTTCAGTCACACCGAAATAAAAATCCAAAAGTCCCCAAGAAAGAAACTGGGGCAGAAGTTATGGTGCTTGTGAGAAATCTGATCCCGAAAGTTGTAATTCTGAACCCATGTTGAATTGTTTTGAGCCTTTGATACCCTTTCTTTCTAACCCTATCCAAAGGCCCACATTACGGTCCAAAGAAAGACCTTCTGATCAATCTTCAGGAAGTGCCAATACGAGCAAGTAAAAGTGATTCACATCAGGGCCAACACTCCGGTGCAGGGGAAAAATGATAAAAAAATGAGAGAGTCTTATTGGTGAAAACCCTCACGGGCGCCGTAAGACGAAGTGAGTCGAGAGAAATCGAAATGAGAGAGTCTTATTGGTGAAAACCCTCACGAGCACCGTAAGGCGAAGGTGATTTTTCAGACAGGCCAAGGAAACAAGTCTGTGGCCAAAAGCTGCGCAGGACATTGCAAGACGAGCAAGGTTTGGGTTTGAGTGAAAATCAGGTTGTGAAAGTCCGTAACAACAAATGTGGCAATCGAAAGTTGATTGGTTAGACAGGCTGGGCTGATTAATCCAAAATGCATGGCATGCTCAATGGTATCAGCTGTTCCACTCAGATAAGTCTCATTCTCTTCTTTCTTCATTACAAATCATCCGTTCTCGGATTCTCTTTATCCTTAACCCTCGAGGTCATTGCATTTCATTCTTTCGAGGTCTATCTTTGAGATGTTTCAGTGTCAGTTCTGTTCGAAACAAAAGGAAGGAATGTCAACGCTAACTATCAGCTTCCTAGTTGTACAGACAGGGCCAGAGTATTTCAATAATGTTGAAAAGCAAAGTAAGTCATAAAGGACCACTGGAGGTTTCATCAGTGGATTAGTCGGATAATTGTGGGGGAAGAAGCGAAGTTTCAAAAAGAGGGGTCAGAAGCAGAAAAACAACAATATGGGTTAGAACACTTAGGTCTCAGAGTCAAGAGGTTGAAATTTGGTAAGGAAGTCGAGGGGGTTCAAGGCAAGTTCGGGAAAGCGAGGCGGAGCAAAGCCCAGCGGCAGGGATGTACTTAGCAAGAATGCCAGCAACTAGCCACATTTTTAAAACTGACAAGATTTTTCTTTGATTGAAATAGGGGCAGAAAGTTTTCATTGATTTTGTAAGCACGTGATTTTTTCCCTATACGAAATACTCCTACAAAATCCCGAGAAAATAGATTTTTTCTTAATTATTTGCCATTTTAGGAATTTTATAGATTTTTATAAATTGTTTGCATTTTTCTTGCATTTAAATCATAAAAAATACCAAAAATATTACGCATGGCATTTAGGCTTTATTTTTACTTTTTTTGAATTAACCAATAGTTACTTGTTTTATAAAAATTGAAAATCACAAAAAAATGCTTCATTTTTACACTTTTTCCTTTTATTGTTTTTTTTCTCTTTTAATTTAGGATTAAGTAGTTTTTTATAATTTTTATAATTATCTAATTAGTCTAATTTCACACTTTGGATAATTTAGGATTTTTAAGTTGTAGGATTTTAATTAAAAGAAAAAGAAAAATTAGAAAATAAAAGAAAGAATTGGAAAAAAGAGGCTTGTCTTGTGAAATCGGGCCAAAATTAATGCTGAGCCCAACTCCCATACCCAAATATGCCCAAACCCAAACCACCCATGACCCGACCCGCCTGACCCACTTCCCCCTTTTTTAATTAAACCTAGCTACTAGACCTAACACATAGGGGAAAAGCGCAGCTTTTCACAAAAAAAAAAGAGATTCTCCCCCAAGCTTCTTTTTCTGAAGACCACACTAACAAACACACCATAGCTTTTATATTCACAAGCACACAACAGAAGGCTCTCATCTAGACTCACTCCTCTGTATTCTCTCATTTTACATACACACGGACTTAGATAAGATCAGACCTTCCCCATTTTTGGGAAGGCTGTTTTTCACCATTCAAAAAAAAAAGAAAAAAGAAACCCCTGTCCTTCCAGCTCCAAATTACTCGTTTGGTTCCAAATAATGGTGTTTTATAACTAACAAGATCTGACTAGTTTTGGTTCTTATTTTCGCCGAAAAATCACTCGTCATCCTTTGTTTGCTCGCTGTTACAAGTGAATGCGGATGAAGAAAGCTCCAAACCAGTTACGATTCGAGCTGTTTCTGGGCAAAAATTGAGTCAGGCGTCACTGTGTTGCTGCTGTACCTACTGATTTCTGTTTCGCCGAGATTCTCGTTATTGTTTTGAGTTTTCTCGCTGAAGTTCCATCTTTGTAATTCAGAAATTTTCATATATAAAAAGCTGTTTTGGAGCCGTGGAATTGCCGCTCGTTGTCCGTCGATTTGCGTTGTCATTACACTGTTTCTCGTTGCTGTTATGTTGCTATGGAGCTACATTTGTTTTTAATTCCAAACTTTATTTGATCAATTCCTGCCGGGAAAAGGAAATGACTGGAGTTGTGTACTGCATTTGCATTTGGAGCTGTGTATTCAAATGCATTTGCTGAAGAACCTGGAATCACTGTGTGAGATCTGCTGGTCCTCATCGGAATTTTGGAGTCAAATATAGAGTAGTGGCTGATTATTTCTACTGCTATCAAGGAGATATTCGCTGGAACAGACTTTCCAAGTTCCACAATCAACACAGACAATGTGAAAAGAAGCCCTGTGTCGCTATTACTCACCATCTTTTGAGATAGGCGTGTACATTGAAAAGAATCCAAAAGGATAAGAGACCATGGTTTGATTCTTTCGTTGCAGCAAGGTCAGATTACTATTCTAATTCTCTCTTCGCATGTTGTTTCCCCTGATGCTTATTGGTGCTTGGTTCGTTTATTACGTGATGACATTTGATAAATGTCCAGCTATAAGCCATTTGTTTGTTTCAGGCTTAAAGTGTGTTTGTTGGATTGTGGAAAAATGGGGTAAATTAAAGGAGTCAGCATGTTAAAAATCACGGGTGCATTTATGTTACGTGGTTCGAGACGTGTTTTAATGACGTTGCAATCTTCTTTAAAAAAATATGAATAAAAGCGGTTAAAAAGTTAAAATTTGCACATAGGTTTATAATTGTATAAAAAATCAGATTTTTAGCCAATTATAATAATTTAAGCGACCGTGCTAGAACCACGGGATCCGGGGGTGCCTAACACCTTCCCTCGGGTCAACAGAATTCCTTATTCAGAATTTCTGGTTCGCAGACTCCAACTGGGAAGTCAAAATTTTCCTCGATTTGGGATTCAAGTGGAACCGGTGACTTGGGACACCAAAAGCCAATCCTATCCCAAGTGGCGACTCTAAAAATAAATAAATAATTCCATTTTGAATAATGTCACTTTAAATGGAAAAACTCCCTTATACATTTATCCTTCGGGGTAGGTGTGTACAAAAGGAGGTGTGACAGCTCTGGCGACACACTAAAGATAAGGCTTAAATTTGATTTCCAGGACCCTCCTGGATAATGGGACGCAGTTTTAAGGTTTGCTTAGATAACAAAATATAGTGGAAGTCGTACCTTCAGTAGATATAGCTTAGGTTAAAAACTGTCTTTTAACTAGAAGTTGTCAGGACCCACCTGGATAATGGGGAGTAGTTTAAGACCTTCTAGACAACAAATGTAGTAGGGGTAATACCTCTAGAGGATATAACTTAGGTTCATAATTATTGGAAGTTGTCAGGACCTCCCTGGATAATAGGATTTAGCTTTCAAATTCTTATAATAGTTGGTAGAATAATTCAGTTTAACACTTACCCATGTACCCAGCTACCAACTGGGGCAGAAAATTTCTTTTTTGTTTATTTTATTGCAGTCAGGAGCCCACCTGGAAAACAAGGGAATACTTTTCAAGTTCAGCAATCAGGAGCCCGCCTGGAGAACAAGGGAATGCTTTTCAAGTTTCAGCAGTCAGGACCCCACCTGGAGAACAAGGGAAGTGCAATTCAAATTTTAGCTTTTAATTTTTAATATTTGACAACATGCTGTACCCAGCCACCAAACTGGGGCACAAAATTTTCTTTGTTTGTTTTGTTGCACTCAGGAGCCCACCTGGAGAACAAGGGAATGCTTTTCAAGTTCAGCAATCAGGAGCCCACCTGGAGAACAAGGGAATGCTTTTCAAGTTCAGCAATCAGGAGCCCATCTGGAGAACCAGGGAATACTTTTCAAGCTTCAGCAATCAGGAGCCCGCCTGGAGAACAGAGGCATACATTTCAAGTTTTAGAAGTCAGGAGCCCGCCTGGAGAACAGAGGCACACATTTCAAGTTTCAGCAGTCAGGAGCCCGCCTGGAGAACATAGGCATACATTTCAAGTTTGAGCAGTCAGGAGCCCGCCTGGAGAACAGAGGACTATATTTCAAGTTTTAGTGGTCAAAGCGTCACTTGAGGAAAGGGAGAACATGGCAGAATGCTATTCAAGGTAGCAACAAAAGAATTCCAGTGGAAGAATACAAGTTCAAGGCAACCCAAAGAGCAAGTTAGAAGACATAGATAGGACCTTTTTTGTAATTCATAGATCATAGCTTAGGCTAGCTTCTTTTTATTTTAATATGGTGTAATAAGGAGGTCAACAAGCAGTAACAGCAGCAACATCAGTGAAACCACAGCTTCATGGTAGTCCCAGCTACCAAACCTTCTAGAACAACACTGACCTGATTCCTTTATAGCCAAGGATATGTAGGCAACCTTTGAAGCAGGGTTCGGTCAGACGGTTTTCAAAATGCTTCACACGGAATATTCGAATGGGCAAAAATCGCTCGTATCCGCTCACTTATCTTTGCACGAAAACTCTTTGTGTTTTCGAGCAAAGAGGGGCAGCTGTGAGCACGTAATTTTTGCCCTATATGAATTACTCCCATAAGTTCAAAACAAAATAATTTCTTTCCTTATTTGCAATTTTGTGGATTTTCGTGACATTTCACGTTGATTGTTTGCATTTTTGTTTGTGCATTTTAATTAGTGAAAAATACAAAAATACTTGACATTTGCACTTAGGGTTTAATTTCGCATTTTAGGATTAATTAGTAATAAAGAAAATAACAAAAATAGTTCAATTTGCATTTTTAATTTGATTTTTGATTTTTAGTAGTGTTTCTTTTGAATTTATTTGGTGTTAATTAGTCTAGGATTAGTTGAGTATTAGGAGTTAATTTAGATTTTTACTTGAATATTAGGAACTAATTTGGATTTTTAGGAATTAATTAAAATGAAAAATTGAATTGAAAGATAGAAGTTTGGGCTGTTCAGATTTAATTCAACCAGGCCCAATAGATACCCCTTTAAATCCGCACAACCCAGGCCCAAAACCCCTCAACCCAGTCCAGGTCTGGAGACGCCTAAACGACGTCGTTTTTACCCTTTAATCTGGACCGTCTATGTTTCGTGATCCAATGGTCGAGAAGTGGGGGGTTCATAAGTATATAACTGTCTGAAGGGCACCCCCCACTCCCAAAGCCCCGTCTCTCAAAAATCCTAACTCCTCCATCTTCCGCCGCCCGCTGCCGGCCGGAAATCGCCTCCGCCGGCGGCGAAACCCCAAACCACCCCAAAAATTCACCATAGCTTCCTCTCATCTCCCTCATACCCATGCTACCATTTGTTTCCCTCGAATCCCACTGGAAATTCCTAAATATCCCAAACCCTAGGGCGCCGCCTTTGAATTCCCCGCCGTGGCCGGCGGCGCCACCACCTTTGCCCACCAAATCAACACCCCTGAATCCCCTTCTCCCCCTCATTACAGAAATCTACTTCACTTCCCTCGAATCCCCTTCAAGTGGCTCGAATATTGAATCTAAGAGTCCAAATTCTGGACCTGAGCGTGCAAGGTCATCACTATGAATTTCCTCGTTGGTCGGGACTGATCGATAGTGCTTTGGGTC
>NW_017681145.1:0-724 GCF_001879085.1 Nicotiana attenuata
ACTCTCGTCCGAAGGAAATTTGCCTTCTCTTTTGGAAATCCAACCCGACAACAAAATCATAGAGGCTGCAACTTTATTCTGGGATAGCGACGGATATGTGTTTCGCTTCGGGGACATTGAAATGACACCTTTGCTCGAGGAAATAGGAGGGTTAGCTGGTATTCCTTGGGAGACTCCGGGTGTGCTTATGCCAGAAAATCGCAAGGGTAGGGGTTTCTTCAAGATGATTGGACTAAAGAAAAACCCAGACTTGACCTGTTTGAAGGACTCTTACATTCCTTTCGATTATCTGTACGAGAGGTATGGCCATAGCAAAGTCCTACCGCACTTACCCAGATGAACATTCCCTCAAATCATTGGGGCATATCCACAGAAGGGTCTTCATCTTTATGTTCTACTTTTTGGGGATGATAGTATTTCCTATGAAGAAGGCTAGGATTCATAACCAGACTAGCCATGGTCACCAAGACTCCAATGGAAGGGATTGTCGGGCAGCCTTTCAGCATAGTACCCAATGATTGTCGCAGAGATATACCGAGCACTGAAAAATTTTGTCAACAAGGGGGCCAAATCACTTTTGAGGGTTGTAAACTTACTACTCCAACTTTGGCTCATGGAGCACCTCCAAAAAGGGTGAATATCGGCAAGAGAATTTGCGCAGAGACTGGGATGATCATATCACCTTCCATCAGCCAAGGCGAATGAAGTAATAGTGCCTAAACAT
>NW_017681145.1:1838-7645 GCF_001879085.1 Nicotiana attenuata
AAAAGGTTAGTTCGTGCACTCTGGCATCATCATCCTACTCCACAAGATCTAAGGTCCCTCCACCTCCTCCTCCTCCGAGTCCTATCAGAAACAAGAACCAGGCAAAATGGAAGACTTGAGCAACATCAGAAAGGAGAACTCGGGTGAACGGGTAGAGGTTACTCAGGGTATTCAGGTTTCCAAGAAAAATGCCGCCCAACTTGAGCAGAAGTTGTTGAAATTTCAGGATGAACTGGACCAAGTTCGGAACTTGGCAAACTTATCATTTTCCCTCACTACCCCGGATGTCAACTTTCCCAATGCTCAAAATCCTACACCTCCACAAAACATCCCGAAACCACAAAATCAACCCGCTCCCCATCACCACTGCAACACATGCCACACTTCGAACAACACCCCACTACTCATTCCTGAACCACTGAACTCCACAAATGATCATCCCCACAACACCCCCATCTATATGGAAACCATACCATAATATACTCAACCTATTTCAAGAACATCGGAGTCTGATGACAAAGACTCTCTTATGCAGAACCTGGTCGCAGAACTCAAGAAGCTGACTAGCAGAGTCCAGGGTGTTGAAGGAAACAAAGGTATCGAGGGACTGAATTACGAGGACCTTTGTATTCAGCCAGATGTCGAACTACCCGAGGGGTACAAACCTCCCATGTTCGAGATGTTTGATGGCACAGGGGATCTCGGAGTCCATTTGAGGACATACTGCGACAAGCTGGTCGGAGTCGGAAGGGATGAAAAGATCCGCATGAAGCTCTTTATGAGAAGTCTGAAAGGAGATGCTCTATCTTGGTACATTAGCCAAGACCCCAAGAAGTGGACAAGCTGAGTAGGTATGGCGTCCGATTTCATGGACAGGTTCAGATTCAATATGGATAATGCACTAGATGTATTCTACATCCAGAATTTGAAGAAGAAACCTACAGAGACATTCCGAGTATGCTACTCGTTGGAGGTCAGAGGCTGCTAAGGTCAGGCCGGCCTTAGAAGAAGAACAGATGAACAGGTTTTTCGTCCAAGCTTAGGGCCCACAATATTATGAGAGGTTGATGTTGATTGAGGGTCAGATATTTTCTGACATCATCAAGCTAGGGGAGAGAATCGAGGAAGGTATCAAAACTGGTATGGTCACCAACCTTGAAGCATTACAAGCTACCAACAAGGCTCTACAGTCTGGTGGCACGTCCAAGAAAAGGGAGGTGAGTGCCGTGATGGTTGCACAGAGAACAAAATCCCCAATAAAATACCAAACCTATCCATTACCCCCACTCACATATCAACCTACTCCAAACTACCAAGCACTCTCGCCCTCCTATCAAGCTCCACTACCTACTTACCAATCGTCTCCGCCTCCCACATATCAGCCCACTACACCCAGATACTCTCAACCCGCACCTGTCTACCAAGCCTACAACACTCAACCCTCTCACCATCAATCACCTCCCACTCGCCAAAACTTTCCTAGACCTCGACCTAACTTCGACCGCAAACCTCCCAAACAATATACCGCCATTGCCGAACCGATCGACCAACTGTATGAAAGGCTCAAAGCTGCTGGTTACGTCACCCCCATCCCTGCCATAACTCCAGAAAATCCTTCCCAATGGATCAACCCAAACAAAATCTGTGCATACCATTCCGGCATGAAGGGGCATACCATTGACGAGTGCCGCTCGCTGAAGGATAAGATCCAAGCTTTAATTGACAATAAGATCATCGTGGCAAAGGAGCCTACTCCTAATGTTCGCAACAACCCTCTGTCTGACCACAAGGGTGGAGGCGTTCACATGATCGAGATCGAAGATGATTGGGACCCCAAAGGGTCGATTGGATTGATTGCCGAAGGTGACGAGCCGAAGAAACCAACAGTCACACTTAATCCGATTGTTGTCCAGATCCAGCCTTCTTGGGATGCTGAAGTGAATATGTCTATACTGCTTGAGTTCGAAGCACCTCCTTCTGCAAAGGCGCCCAAACCAATTGAGGTCGAGTTTGGATCCCCAAAAGCACCTGTGCCATTTGAAGTTGCTGTGTTACCTCCCAAAACAAGGGTACCCATTCCTATAGCAATGTCAGCCATAGCACCGTTCCATACGAAGGCCGTCCCTTGGGATTACACCGCCGAAGCGAGAAGGAAAGGGAAAACCAAATCTTGAGAAGCAATTGCAGCACAGGGTATGACCAGAACCGGCAGGGTTTATACTCCATAACATCTCGCTGAGTCTAGTAAACAAGCCTCTGGACGATCAACCGTCACTAAAACTGGGCCTGAGGAACTCTGGAGGAAGATACAAGCAAAGGAGTACTCAGTCATCGATCAGTTGAACAAGACGCCAGCCCAGATTTCCATCTTAGCTCTCCTACAAAGTTCTGACGCACATAAGAACGCCTTATTTAAAGTGTTGAGCGAGGCATATGTGCCCAACAGCATAACTAGAGGAGAAATGGCAAACATGGTAGGGCAGGTATTGGAGAGTCACAAAATCACTTTCCATGAAGATGAGCTGCCACCAGAAGGGCTAAGCCAAAACAAAGCATTACACATCACTGTGCAATGTGAAGATTATTTCATCACCAGGATTCTGATTTACGGAGGGTCCAGCCTCAATATTTGTCCATTGGTGACTCTCAGAACATTAGGAAAGAGCCTGCATGAGATCAAGGACGGGGCCATCAACGTTAAAGCTTTTGATGGTTCCCAAAGGTCCACTATTGGGGAAATCAGTTTGTGTTTGCAAATGGGACCGACTTGGTTCGACGTTGATTTTCAGATGATAGACATCCCAGCATCTTACAACTTGCTATTGGGATGACCTTGGATTCACACGCTGGAGCTGTAGTATCAACCCTGCACCAGGCAGTGAAGTTCGAGTGGAATCACCAAGAGGTGATAATTCATGGCGACAGTAGTAATCCCATATACAGTCGCCAGACTATCCCAGCGATCGGAGGAAGAAGAAAGATAGGCGGGGAAACCTACCATCATATTGAGCGAGTCAATGCCGTAGACAAGGATAAATGGTGGTATAACAAGATTGAAAGCATATAGAATTGGTGTGGATACGAACCTGGCAAGGGGCTCGGCAAAAACCTCAAGGGAATTGCCAAACCGATCAAGCTGAAGAAACACGGTACCACTTTTTGTTTGGGATATGAGTACACTTGGAAAGAGTTTAGTGAATGGTCGCCACCATGGCGCGGTCCTTAATACCCATTGGAGCATCCGATACCTCGCCTGGAGCAGACTTTCCAGCCAGCAGACGTCATATATGGGTCAGAAAAAGAGGAAGCGTTGGCGGCAATGAAGAATCTGTTCTTGGAAGACGACAATATGGACTGTTATGTCATTTTCGAGGAGGAAGGCCCTTCCATACAAGCTGTGAGCCGAGGAGCGCGCCTCAATAATTGGTCCATCAGAACCACCAGAGCCCGGAGAGCTTCGGGGTAGCAAGGCTGAACAAAGCACCATGCATCACCTTTTACTTATTCGCTAGTGGATTTCCTTTTCGCATTTTTAATTTCGAAAATAAGAGCTCCAATGTGCAAAACAATTATAAAATTTATCAAAGTATTTCAGTTTCTTATGAATCTCGCTCTTATTATTTTTTTATCGTTTACTTTATTTACACAGCATTACTATTACTTATCTTGATGAACCGACGATTGTGACATGCAATGAGACAACGCAACAAACGGACATAGACTCAGAAGAGGATGATATACCAGAAGAGGTCGTTAAAGAGGTTGAGGACTTTGAGAATAGGCCTAAGTCTAACTTGGACGAAACTGAGGTTATCAACTTGGGGGAGACAGAGAATGTCAAGGAAACGCGCATCAGTGTTCACCTGTCACCGTCAGAAAAGGAAGAGTTCACGGAATTCCTAAGGGAATATGAGGACATATTCGGCTGGTCGTATGATTATATGACTGGTCTCAGTACATCTATTGTAGCTCACAAACTTCCAACAGATCCGACATGTCCGCCGGTAAAGCAGAAGCTCAGAAAATTCAAACCTGACATGAGTTTGAAAATCAAGGAAGAAGTCACCAAGCAAGTCAAAGTCAAGGTTCTCAGGGTAGTGGAGTACCCAACATGGTTAGCCAACATTGTGCTAGTGCCGAAGAAGGGTGGGAAGGTTAGACTCTGTGTCGACTACCGGGATCTCAACCGGGCCAGTCCGAAAGACGACTTCCCTTTGCCGAACATACACATCCTGATTGACAATTGCGCCAAGCGCGAGCTGTAGTCATTTGTTGATTGTTTTGCTGGGTATCATCAGATATGGATGGACGAAGAAGACGCGGAGAAAACGGCTTTCATTACACCGTGGGGGATGTATTGTTACAAGATGATGCCGTTTGGATTAAAGAATGCTGGGGCCACCTACATGAGGGCCATGACTACTATTTTCCATGACATGATACACAAAGAGATCGAGCTGTATGTAGACGATGTCATCATCAAATCCAAGAAAGCCACTGACCACATGGAAGATCTGAGGAAGTTCTTCAACAGATTGAGAAGGTACAATCTGAAACTGAATCCCGCCAAATGTGCATTCGGGGTTCTTACCGGAAAACTGCTTGGGTTCATCGTAAGTTAACGAGGAATAGAACTGGATCCGTCAAAGGTTAAAGCCATTCAAGAATTGCCATCGCCAAAGAACAAGAAGAGGTTATGAGTTTCTTGGGGAGACTCAACTACATCAGCCGGTAAGCTCAGTCCACTGTCATTTGTGAGCCAATCTTTACGATGTTGAAGAAGGACGCCGCCACCAAATGGACTGATGATTGTCAGAAAGCCTTCGACGGAATCAAGGAATACCTGTCAACGCCGCCAATTCTGGTTCCGCCCGAACTGGGTAGACCGCTATTGCTCTACCTTACAGTATTGGATGGGGCATTCGGTTGTGTTTTGGGACAACGTGACGAAACGGGGAGAAAAGAGCATGCCATCTACTATCTCAGCAAGAAGTTCACCTCGTACGAGGCCCGGTATTCTCTATTAGAGCACACTTGTTGTGCTCTGACTTGGGTAGCTCAAAAGTTGAGGCATTATTTCTGTGCCTATACCACTTATCTCATATCGAGAATGGCTGCTGAAGTATATGTTCCAGAAGCCCATACCCACGGGCAAGCTAGCCAAGTGGCAAATCCTGCTGAGTGAATTCGACATTGTTTACGTGACTCAGAAGGCAATCAAAGGACAAGCACTGGCAGATCATCTTGCCGAAAATCCCGTGGACGGAGATATATGAGCCTCTAAAGACGTATTTTTCTGATGAAGAGGTATCTTTCATAGGAGAAGATATCGCAAAATCCAATGATGGCTGGAGAATTTTTTTTGACGGAGCAACAAACTTCAAAGGAGTTGGCATAGGAGCAGTTCTTGTATCAGAAACAGGTCAGCATTATACGGTGTCTGCCAAGCTCAGGTTCCCGTGCACCAACAACATGGCCGAATATGAAGCCTGCATCTTAGGGCTCAAGCTGTCCATTGATATGAACATTCAGGAGTTGCTAGTGATCGGGGATTCAGATTTTCTCATACATCAGGTCTGAGAAGAATGGGCAACCAAGAACTCCAAGATACTCCCTTATCTACATCATGTACAGGAGTTGAGGAAGAGGTTTACAAAGACAGAATTCCAGCATGTTCCTAGAGTCCAGAATGAGTTTGCCAACGCATTGGCTACCTTATCATCTATGATTCAGCATCCGAGATAAGAACTTCATTGATCCTATCCCGGTAAAAGTTCATGATCAGCCTAGCTTACTCGTGCTCATGT
>NW_017681145.1:11295-11799 GCF_001879085.1 Nicotiana attenuata
TGGCCTATACTCACCTCCCTCTGTTCTTGAACGCATGGTGTTCGAAGTTTCGAGGTCTGACCTTGATGGTGTCCGTTCGAATCTTCGCCGATTCAAGTTTCCATGGCTTCTCCGGCCTTGCTCCGGCGTATCCAAAGCATTTTGAGCCTGGTTCTAGCTTATCCGACCTAGGTCGGACCTTTTCCAAGCCTTTCTCATTCTAGGGTTCCTCTGAAACCCTAGCTATTCGAGGTTTTCTCTGTTTTTCTTAGATTTGTTACATGTCTGTGCTCTACCTAAGTTTTCAAACGTTTTCCCTAATTTTCCTTTTAAAAATTGCTTCTTTCCGCTTCAGGGTTTTCTGAAAAACTTAAGTTATTTCTCTGACTTTTCCTTTTCTTTTCTTTGTGTGTATTTGGCTATACTATGTTCTTATGTCTTCTTTTCTACCACGCATGTCCTCTACTGTGTTTTTGTGTTGCATGTTCTCCTACTGTGCTTCCGTTTCTTTTTTTCTACTATGTT
>NW_017681146.1:0-11797 GCF_001879085.1 Nicotiana attenuata
TTGCAGACTTTTCAATTCATGGATATCTCGAGGCTCAGGCATTTTCAAAATGGCATCCACTTTGGCTTGATCAATTTCGATCCCTCGATGTCGGACAACGAAACCAAGGAACTTTCCAGAAGTAACTCCAAAGGCACATTTCAATGGATTCATCCTAAGTTGGTACCTCCTGAGCAATTCAAATACCATCCTCAAGTCTTTCATGTGGTCACCCTTCTCTCTTGATTTCACCACCAAGTCGTCAACATAGCATTCGACATTCTTGTGGAGAAGATAGTCGAAAATATTCTGCATAGCCCTTTAGTAAGTAGCACCAGCGTTCTTCAAGCCAAAAGGCATTACCTTGTAGCAATAAATACCCTTTGGGGTACGGAATGCAGTAAGCTCTTCATCTTTTGGTGCCATGCGTATTTGGTTATAGCCCGACGAACCGTCCATGAAAGACATTGCCTCGTAACCAGTAGTAGTATCGATCATCAGCTCTGGAATAGGAAGCGGAAATTCATCTTTCGGACATGCATTGTTGAGATCTCTAAAGTCAACGCACACTCGAATATGGCCATTCTTCTTCCTTACAGGGACAATACTTGAAACCCATGTTGGGTATTTAACTTCGCGAATAAAGCCAGCTTCGATGAGTTTGTTAACTTCGGTTTCAATCAAGGGAACCAAGTCTGGCCTATAACGCCTTTGAGCTTGTTTAACAGGACGAGCACCATTTTTGACTGCAAGGTGATGGACTGCCACTTTCGGGTCCAAGCCAAGCATCTCTTTGTAACTCCAAGAAAATACATCCCTGAACTCTTTGAGCAATTCAATATAAGTGCTCTCTTCGTCAGCTTCAAGTAGAGCACTTAGGTAGGTGGGTCTTGGTTCTTCATCGGTGCCAATGTTAACTTCTTTTAAGGCATCAACTGTCGGCTTCACTCCTTCTTCAAGTTCAGGTGGAGCATCTTTCGCATCTTCATCTTCTTGAGGGTCCCCATCATTGAAGGATATGTGATAACACGGCGAAACATCCTCCAATTTCACATTATCTTCCATCGAAGATGGAATGCCATTCTTGATTTGTCCAGTAACATGATACGAAGAACCTACACTTTCTTCGTCTTCATCACGTTCCTTAATATAGACCACAGTATATGGCTTTACCTTCAGTACTTCTTTACATGAAACCACAGTTTTGTTTGTCGCCTCATTCTAGAAGGAACCAAACTTTGGAAATCCTTAGAGATCTCCTGAATTTTGGGTGAAGCGGGTGTTCTTATACTTTGAAAATTTCTCCGGAACTTGTTCCCCTTCTTTAGTGGACCCAATCTTTCAAACACGGAGGTCCTCACAGGTGATCTTCCAAGTCGATCAAAGACAGGAGGCTTGTTAGAAGTGGTTGATTCATCTTCTACAGTAATATAGTTGTTGCTCGCCCTTCTTATTGAAATGCGCACTGGTGACGGTTGCTTGTATCCCAAACCTTCACGTGGTTGCCTCGTTGCAGCTTCCGATGGGAGCTTCCCTAACTTTGACGGCTCATTGGGATTGTACCAGCTTTTGCAAATAGCTTGTAAGCGTTAGGGTCAAAACCTTTATCTGTTCGCTTTGTAGGGAGTGCCACATTCTGCAAACGATTTTGGGCTACAAACCCTGCAAGTGGCATTGAGGACGACTTTACTGCCTCAATTCGTTTGACCGGAAGAGTTAACTCCTTTAGCATGTTGGCTTGGCGATTAGATGATTCACTTTCATCTTTCTTCCTTTTAGGGACATATTGGAGCGCCAGACTTACTTTCTTGCCATAAGACGTAATATTCCCTCTATAAGACTTATTCGCGTTGGGTTGTACCTCCTTACTAGAAGCTTTGGCTTTACTATTAGTCCCCTCTTCTATAGTTGAGGGCTCTTTATTCTTGCTTTTCATGCCATCATCAACTTTCATCTCCTTCACAATGCGGTTCTTCAAGTAGAACTTTGTATCAACGAAGTGTGACTCAGCCTCGGTGAATGGCTCATCATCAGCTACTACAGTCTTCTCGACTTCACCCTCGTAGTATTTTAAACATTGATGGTAGGTAGATGGAACTACTTTATTCTCATGTATCCAAGGCCTCCCAAGCAAAACATTGTATGAAGTCTTCGCGTCGATCACATGCAGCCATGCACTTGATTGCATATGTTCAATAGTGGTTCCTAGCCTGATCGCGCCTATGGCTCTTTGCCCCCCTTGGTTGAATCCTTGGATCATCACACGACTATCTGAGAGTTCGTTCATGGGAATACCAAGTTCTTTCACAGTGTGGATTGGCAAAATGTTCACTGAGGATCCTCCATCAACCAAAATCCGATTTACCCTTTCATCGCGCATATAGCCAACCAGGTACAATGGGCGGTTATGAGGAGTGTCACTTAGCAAAAGATCGCCATTTGTGAACGTGACCTTTTCCTCACAAGCATTAACTTCCTGAGGAGTGGACTCGATGGCCTTTTCCGAAGATGGTGCCAACGGTAGGTCATCACTCTTTTCTTCCCCTTTGTCAGCATGGTAACAAGAGGCATCAATGCCCTCATGGGAAATCTTCGTGCGGAACCAACTTGGTAAAAACTCCTCCAAGGTCATTGGATTTCGTGGCTTTTGAGAATGATGCACCTCCACTTTTGCTTTCTTTAAATTTTTAACTGGATTCCATCTCCTTGGTCTTTTCACCATTATTTTCCTTGTTGGTTGTTCTATTGATTCCTTTCGTGGGCTCCTTTTGTGGTGCCTACGACGAGTTACCAATGTCCAACCTTCATCATCATCAGGTTGATTGACTTCAGCTTTGTCGCTCTCCGGTAATTCTTCATCTTTACTTTCTTTAAAACCACATAATTCATCCGGACTGAATGAGCCAAATGTGATAGAGTCTTGGTTTGCGCTTGCTTTCTCATCTTCAAGCACGATCTTCTTTTCGCGAGCCAAGTCCATGACTTTGTCCTTGAAGACAAAGCACTTCTCTAGAGGGTGGCTTACAAGTCGGTGATATTTGCAGTAATTTGGGTCATTTGTTTTCCTAGCTTCATTTGGTCGCTTCATCTCCGGAAGCTCAATGAGATTTAACTCGAGGAGTTCTTCGAAAATGGCTGGCACATCAGAATCCAGGACTGGGTACTCTTTCTCCTGCATTTCTTTTAGAGTCAACTTTCCACTTGGCTTATCTTGAAAAGAAGTGGATTTCATACTCTGCTTCTTGCTCACCTTCGTCGTGAACTTCATAGGTGACGTGTTGACATTCATAGCTTCTTTGCTTTCAGACTTGGGTACGAACTTGCCCCACTTCCTGACTTCTTGCTTGTCATTCCCTTTGCGAAGTTCATAGATGGGCAGCTTTTCATTTCCAGCGGAGGCCATGCTCAATTCCATGTCATGGGCACGAGTTGCAAGTTCTTCAACTGTGCTAGGCTTGATACCTTGCAATATGTAACGCAATCCTCAATGCATGCCTTGGATGCACATCTCTATGCCTGAAGCTTCACTAAGCCTGTCTTTGCAGTTGAGGCTTGCATTCCTCCAACGATTGATAAAGTCGATAACTGGTTCCCCTTTTCGTTGACGAGTATTTGTAAGTTCTATCATACTCACAGTACGTCTCGTACTATAAAAGCGATTGAGGAACTCTTGCTCTAGTTGATCCCAGCTATCGATAGATCTAGCCTCGAGGTCCGTGTACCAGTCAAAAGCACTTCCTTTTAGCGAGTGGACAAACTGCTTGATAAGGTAATCTCCATAAGTCCCAGCATTGTTGCACGTCTCCACGAAGTGCGCAACATGTTGCTTTGGGTTACCTTTACCATCAAACTGTTGAAACTTCGGAGGTTGATAGCCAGCAGGCATCTTCAACATATCGACCCTTGCAGTGTACGGCTTTGCATATGTAAGGGAGGATTTGGCAGCAACTTCATATTTTTTCTTAATGGTTCCTTCGATGAACTCCTTCAGTTGATCGATTGGAATCATCCCTTCAGATGAGACAGGGATAGCCTTAGTGGACGCTTCTTGTCTTGGAGGAGAGTCACTCTCTGGAACTTCTGGGAGCTTGCCGGGTGCATGGGTGGATTCTTCTTCCATCAAGATTCCCACCCTGTATGTTAGCTTGTCAATTCTAGCCTCTTGATTTTACATGCATTTGGTCAAGCCAGCGATTGCTTCCGTCAAGTTTGCCAACTGCTCCTCCATGGATGAAGTGTTTGTCACCATGGCTTGCATGATTGTCGTGGATGACGGAGAGTAGCATGGATTTTCACACAGATTGATCCTTGATTGGCTCACGCTATGTGGTGTAAGTGGGGAGGATCCATCACTTGAAGCATCATCATCTTCCTTCATAGCAGAGTGCTTGGATCCGGAGAGGTCAAGCAGAGCAAGAGTTTTCTTGATCTTTTCAGCAACATCGCTTCCTCCTTCAGATGCGTTTGTGGAAGATCTTGCTCCTTTTGAGGATGAAGATCCAGAAACAGGGGTTGACGCGGACGGCACTTGGGGTGCTTGTTGTCCTAAAGAGCTTGCTTTTCTCCTCGTAACTGGTCCGAAGCTTCCAAAGGTGACATCGAGGATGCTTTCCACATTAGCATAGAACTTGGAGTTAGCAGCTTTGGTGGAAGTTGAAACGGAGTTGAATTTCTTTGAAGCCATTTCAATGTTCTTGAACTTTGGTGATTGAAAAGTTGAGATGAGAGGTAGAGATTGTCCCACTGGGCGTGCCAGAATTTGTAGACAATAAATTGCGGACGAGAAAATAAAATCAAGACCGAAAATATCGCAACAATTGTAGTATTTTATTTCGAATATTTGAGTGTTACAATCTTTATGAATTCTCTTATTCTTCTTTCCAATAGTAAATAAATTCAAGGGCCTTTGAGCTTGATCTTGAATTTATATTTGTTTCCACGAACGATGATCTTGTTCTTGAGCTTGAGCTTGATTGCTTGAACTTGACCTTGATTCGTTCTTCGTTCTTGAGCTTGAACTTGATTTCTTGAGCTTGAACTTGAAGCTTGAAACTTGTAGAGGAATTTGCAGCGTTTGATCCACGAGCTCTTTCTTGCTTCTTGTTATAACTTCTAGTGTCTTTTCTGATTTATGAAGACCCCTATTTATAGTTGTGGAATGGGAGGAGTCATGATAAGAACAAACTCTTTCCGACCAATCAAATTGAAGTGTGACATGGCCGCATTTGATTGGCCAGAACATGTCACTTGCACACGTGGCACGATTTCATTGGCCTTTCAGTGTGACTGGGCATGCCTTGTCATTTTGACACGTGGCATGATCCTATTGGCTCTTTCGTTTGACTTGGCGTGCCACGTCATTTGACACGTGGCACCAAACTGGGCCTCTAGGAAGATGTCATCATGGGCTTAATGAAGTGGGCTCATCACTTTAGCCCAATTAAATGGGCTAACCCAATGGATTAAGACTTGTTTATTTAATCCATATATGTTGGACTTATATAATTAAGTCAATTATATTAGCCCATAATATTTATTCGGACCAATGTATCTTGAACTTTAAAATATAATCCAAATTATTGTATGGATTTATTTTAATAAAATTTATATGCCTACAACGTTTTTCAGAAGATTTGTAGAAGTTTTAGCCGTTTTTTATTTGTGAAAACAGAAAATAAAGCATCTACAATCAGAATACAAATAATCTACAATTTATCTACGGTTTATCTACAATTTATCTACAATTTCTGCCATATGTCTTCTTCTTCTTCTTCTTCTTCTTCTTCTTCTTCGAGTTTCAATCTTAATTTCAGTCAAAACCAAGTCTAATCTTCACCAAAACCCCTCAAAATTGAGATATAAACTCCAAACCATATTTTCGATTATTTTCAACAACACCCAAACCAAACAAATAATGATTTTGAAAACCCCAATTTGAATTCAAAGCTTTCAAGCTTTTTAATGGCTATCAATGGTGAAAAATATCTGGAAGAATATTTACTTCCATAATTGTAGCGCGGCTAAATAGGAATATCTGGAAGAATATGATTTGATCTGATTTACGCCAAATCTTTTTAGAATATTCTGTTCCTCAATTTTAGCTCGACAAATTAGGAAGATTCAGCTATTATTAATTAGTATTTAATGATTGATATAATAATTGTAGAAAAAATATGGACAGGGCGGGTAAATTAGAAACTATGCACATTTTTGGTAATAAGGTTTCATATATGATATAGGAAAGAAAAAATCTCATTAAAATATGGGTTATAAAATTAAAAAGTAGGGAGCCCAATTGTTCTAATGTGAAATTTTCCCTAATTTTTATACATGAGTTGTTGTTGGTTTAGAAGTCCAGACAAAGTAGACATAATGTGTTAACCTGTATTAACCTTGCTCATAATAATATTTCATTTCGTATATAATTTTTAATCTCTTGTTTTAGGAAGCAACTCAAAATGATAAGTTTTAACGTGGTTTTCAAATAAACTTTTTCAACTTAACTTCAAATTCTACTTTTTTTCAAATATCACCAAATTTATATTCAACATCAATTTTCAAACTAAGAAGAATATGCTTTGGTTTCATATATTATTGATCATAAAATAATAGTATTTTATATGTTATTTTGAAGAACAATACATAATTGAGAGATAAGAGGATCTCTCAATATTATAGTGATATGTGTTCATTCATAAATAATTGTTTGAGTTATAATATTCTTAATTCCGAAGAGAAATTCACATTAAAAATAATTTTATAGGGAAGTAAGGATGGTTCTTTCTTACATGGAAATAAATGAACTTGGCACTTTTCAAGAACGAATAAAATTGTGTTCAAGATAAAAATATGATACTTACCATTAAAGATGTAAATAAAAAGCGGTAAAGACTTAGATTAAATGCCCAACTATTTTTTTTATTATGAATTGTAATAGTCCAAACAACTTGTACAAAATTTATACATTAACTCAGAAATGAAAGCACCAAGTCCAATGTATGAAACAAAAAACTTATACTGTGTTAATAAAAGACTTTTGAAAAGCTGGTCGTTTCGCTTTTTAGAACTCCGTTCCTCTAAATAAGACTTTTCGCGCTTGCTTCAACTAAGTTACGACCTGCGGGGATGGTTGGTTCGGGATCTGGAAGAGTTTGGGTTGAAATAGGCACACTTGATTCCTTTAGATTTTCTTAAAAGGCTAAGTTTGACTTTGGTCAACATTTTTAGTAAACAGACCCGGACTCGTGTTTTGACGGTCCCAGAGGGTCCGTAGGAAAATATGGGACCTGAGCGTATGCTCGGAATCGAATTCCGAGGTCCCTACCCCGAGTAATGAATTTTTGTTAGAAATTGTTAAACTAGAAATTCTAAGGATTTAATGAAATTGAATAATGCTTGATCATGTTGGTATTGGGCCCATATGTTAGTTTCGAAGCCCGGTACAGGTCCAATATAACATTTAAGACTTGCCCGCAAAATTTGATGTCAATCCGAGTAGTTTAAGTACGTTTCGGCGCGTTAGAAGTGAATTGAAGAACTTGAAGTTCATAAGTTTGATTCAATTGGTTTTAGGGGGTGATCCTTAGATTTAGCGTTGTTTCGGGCATTCCGAGGGTTCGAGCGAGTCCGTTTTATAATTTAAAACTTGTCGGTATGTTCGGGCGGGGCCCGGGAGCCCCGAGCGTCAATCGGGTGAGGCTCGAGTGAAGTTGGAAATTTTGGGAAGGAGCTGAAGCTCCCAGCTATCTGTCATAACCGCACCTGCGGTTGGTCAGCCGCAGGTGCGAGACCGCAGAAGCGGCCTTCCTCTCGCAGACCAGGCCCAAAGCCGCAGAAGCGGCTGTTTTTCCGCAGAAGCGGAGCCGCAAAAGCGACTTGTATCTCGCAGATACGGCCCAGCTGCCCAGTTGAGATTCCGCAGAAGCGGACGCCTTTCCGCAGATGCGGTGGGCGCAGGTGCGGCCCAGGACCGCAGATGTGGAAATTATTGAAGCAGTGAGCTTCATTTATTACGGGCTCTAGGCCATTTTGCTCACTTTCACTCATTCATTGGGCGATTTTGGAGCTCTTGGGAGAGGACCTTCACCTAGCATCTTGAGGTAAGTTCATCCTATTTATTTCTAAGTTTAATACTTGAGTCTTGGCCGCATCTACGAAATTTGTTATGGAATGAAGTAGAAATCTTATATTATTGATCTTTAGGCTATAGAGGACAACTTTCTTCGAAAAATTTCGAAATCCGGACACGTGGGCCCGGGGTCGGATTTTAGGAAACTTGTGTTTAAGGCCGGGAAATTACTTTAGTAATTAAAACGTGAACTCTTGAGCTTGTATTGACTTGTTCCTACCTCTTTTAATTAGTTTTGGATCGTTCGGCTCCAAATTGAGGGTTTGAGCACGTTCTTGGTATTGAAAGCATGTTTTGGAGCGAGGTGAGTCTCCTTTCTAACCTTTAGAGAAAATTGTCCCCGTAGGTGAGTTAATTAATTATGTGTTGCTAATTTTGGGGGCTACGTACGCATGAGGTGATGGGAGTCCGTGCGTAGCTACTATTATGTTAATTGCCCGGGTAGTTTAGGACCCGTATCATGCTATGTTTGTAATTGTCTATATCCTTTCATGTTAATGAGATCACTTAGGACTTGTTAGAAGTTGGAAACAATGTATAAGAACGCATGTACTCATTGATAAGTCGTATGAATTTATTTGATTATGATTGTGCCTTATGTGCCCTCTTGATGATGATTGTTTTTTGTGGATCGGGCCGGTTGCCTCGGTAGAAATAGATGCGTCTATGGTTTGCGCCATTCGACCCTCTGGCAGTGCACATTTCTTTTTGTATTGGACCGGGCCGTACGACCTCGGCATAATGTACGCATGTTATCTATGTTAATTCATATTCATGACTTGTCTTGCTAAATGCCCCGAAATGTAAATGGCTAACTATTAAGTTATCTAGGGAATGACTTATCAGTTCATGCTATAAATTGCTATACATATATATTGTGACATTTATGCGTAGTAAAATATTTCTTATATTAATTGACCCTAGTAAGTGTCCAGTCGGCCTCTCGTCTCTACTTCTTCGAGATTAGACGGGATACTTACTGGGTACATATTGTTTATGTACTCATACTACGCTTCTGCACTTAATTGTACAGGATCTGAGGCAGGTGCATCTGGTTATCAGTCTGGTGCTCACGTTTGATCGTAGTCCGAGATTCCACGGTGAGCTGCTCCTTTCCTATGCCGACCAGCATCGTGATGGAGTCTTTTCTGTATTTTTGATGTCTATTCTAGTTCATACAGTAGGGTAGATTATTCTTTTGTGTATTCTACTAGATGCCCATACACTTGTGACACCGGGTCTTGGCACACACATTAGTAGACTATTCTTTTGAGATTGTATTTCGGTTCGATGCAAATTATTTCTTGTTTTAAATTCAAAACATAGAGTTTGTGTTAATTGTTTGGGAAAGTAAAACTAGAACCTATTAAAATTTCCGCGTTGGTTTGCCTGACAACGGTGTTGAGCGCCATCACGACCTGGTGTGAAATTGGGTCGTGACAGTTCAGATGTCAATTCTGAGATATTTCAAGTTCTTAAATAATAGAAAAATATGTATATGACAATTTTGTTTAATTGTGCGCGTTTCTCTTATCAATGAGTAAATAATTTCTAATAATAACATAAATAGTATTAGACAATATGTTTGGACTATAAAAAAAGTTCAACTTTCTAAAAATATGTTTGTAGATTAATTAGCTAGCCCAATAAAGGATAAAATCTTACTATGTGGAAATTCTCAAAGTTTTATAGGAATATCTTATCAAAATTGGTGTTATTTTTATACTCTAGTACCGAAATGAATACAAACAAAAAAATAAATACTTTATCACAAATAATATAAATTAAAAAATTAAACATTTTCATCTTTTAGAAAATTCACCCTGCTGTAGGGTAACTTTCAGAAACCGCTATGTTTTAGTGGTTATTAGCTAGTTGTAGCTATCATTTACTATATTACTTTCTATAGCTATGTTTTCAGATTTTTTAGAGTGTATTCGATGTATTTAAGCTATTGTATTCATGAATACAGTAGCATTTCTAGGCGTGAAACAGGGGATTACAGCTAGACAGATTTTTGTATTCGAGTGCATTCAACTGTATTTATGGCGTGAAACATGAATTACAGCTGGACAGATTATTGTATTCGACTGTATTCACTGCATGAAACAGGGGATTACATTATTTTTAAACGGAAAGTGAATCAATTAATATAATAGACTTCTAATATAACTCAACAAACTCAATTATAACACACAAATTTTGTATTTCCAGTTATAAAAAAGATTCTCAACCAAAAACACCCCAAAAACATAGTAATCTTCAGAGAAATTATACAATACATCTTAATACATAAATTATATTAATTTAAAAAATATATGAATACATTCACGGAATACAACGAGACAGTGAATTCAATAAAATACATGGAATACAGCGAGATACATTGAAATACAATGGAAAAAAAAAGATAATGAATACAATGAAATAGATGGAAATACAACGAGATACATTGAAATATATTAACAGAAAATTCAAGTTGCTCAGCCCCAAACTCCGTCGTCTTCGTTCCTCTTTTTTTGCAGCTGTTGTTCGTTCNCGTCTTCGTTCTTCGTTTTTGTCAGCGTGTTGTTCGTTCCGTTTCGTCGGGTGCGACTGAAGGTTGTTAATGGAGTGGGCTGCTATCAGCTTTCTTTTTAGAATTCAAGGATGATGATCCTCTCTTAGGAAGGTGGGCGGATGATCAGGTTTGTTAGGAGCGGAGTGCTGGGCGTTCTTGGAGAAGGGGAATGCGAAGGACGGTTGCTGCTCTCTCAAGAAGGAGGAGATCTATCCTCCATTGAAGAGAATGAGAACGAGATGGGGCTGCTGGTAGGTGAGAGATTGGGGGTGGGCAGCTTTTTTAGGGGTCCTCGGCTGAAGCTTTTGGTTAGGGATAGGAGAAATTTGAGTGGAGAGAGAAAAATAATACAAAGCTTATTTTATGGCTTAAGGGTAGGAGGTAACTATAAATAGATATTTGGCTATAAAAAATCAAAATGTAGCTATGGAATATAATTTTTTAAAAGGGTATTTATTTAATATAAATAAGGTATCAACCTTTGCTATAGGAGGTAACTAATGCTATAAAATTTGATACGAAGGCAACATTTTATGCTTTTTGTTACCCAGCTATAGAAGCGTATAACAATTTAGGAAATTAGTTTATTTGTTTATTATTCAGTTCTAGTTGGGGTATTCCAATTAGTATTTCTTACCTAGTTTAATAAGGAAAGATTTAATTATCAAAATTTTAGTTTGATTTTTAAAGTCCTAAAATTAGGAAATTCATTTAAATTACAATTTCATCCAATCTGAAATTTGATTTTAAGGGATAACACTACTAGAATTCCAGAAAAAAGCGACCAAACTTTAGCGACCAAAGTTGGTCTGTCAAGAAAAGCGACCAACGGTGGTCTCTAATTTGGAGAAAATAATAAAATAATTATTTTAAATACATTAGCGACCAAAGTTGGTCGCTATTTGGTTAATAATTTCGTCAAAATGTTGACCGGACTGGTCAGACTTGCTTGGTCAAAGAAATACTGAGATTAGCGACCAACGTTGGTCGCTATTGTGGGACCCACTTATTAAATTTTAATAATTATATTATTATTTAAAAAAAATTATAAAATATAAATAAATATAATTCAAAGTTAGCGACCAAAGTTGGTCGCTTATAAAATAGAGACCAACTTTGGTCGCTAATAT
>NW_017681147.1:0-826 GCF_001879085.1 Nicotiana attenuata
TTAATGCGTTAGAAACTAGACTCGTAGATCTTCAATTTGGTAGGTAGAACACCCCATGATTCCAAGTATATTTGGAGAAATGATCAGATACATTTTACCTAAATTTCAGCAAATTTATGAACGTAACTTGTGATGACCTTTGCCAACTCTTGTTCCACAACTTGCTTGCCTTCAAAATGTAGAGAATGAATATCATACGACTAAAATAACTCATAGAATAACCTCCTTATCATGTTAAGAACCCTAGTCTCCACCCTAAAGTACATGTTATAACATTCCAAACTTGTCAACTTTCGACAAAACTTATTTTCTTCAATTGGTTTAGCTTCTAAGATTTCCAACCCTCTTGGTACTTGTTATTCATGATCTTAAATATTTGTAGCCTCCAAGGTAACATGATTAACTTACTTTATTTGCTTCCAAATATAATCTCATTTTCGAGCTTACATCAATGACTTACGACGTACTCTCACGTATGAAAACTTGGGGTGTAACATCATTCCCCCTTTGGAACATTCGTCCTCGAATGTTGACTGATGCGCTTATCAGTTTCATAAACTATGGCTTTTACGAATACTTTAATGCTCATCTTGCCATCTATGGCTTTTTTTTGACATAGGGCTTCCATTCCCTAGTCGCCTTTTGCCAACATAGGGCTCCAATCCCTAGTTGTGAATTTTAGACATAGGGCCTCCATTCCCAAGTCGCCTTTTGCCAACATAGGGCTCCAATCCCTAGTTGAGATTTTTAGAAATACGGCCTCCATTCCGTAGTCGCCTTTTGCGACCATAGAGCTCTAATCCCTAGTTGAGTATTTAGACAGTAC
>NW_017681147.1:5820-6151 GCF_001879085.1 Nicotiana attenuata
CTCCATTCCCTAGCCGCCTTTTGCCAACATAGGGCTCCAATCCCTAGGTTAGATTTTAGACATAGGGACTCCATTCCCTAGTCGCCTTTTCCCAACATAGGGCTCCAATCCCTAGTTGAGATTTTTAGACATAGGGCCTCCATTCCCTAGCCGCCTTTTGCCAACAAAGGGCTCCAATCCCTAGTTGAGATTTTAGACATAGGGCCTCCATTCCCTAGTCGCCTTTGGCAAACATAGGGCTTCAATCCCTAGTGGAGATTTTAGACATAGGGCCTCCATTCCCTACTCGCCTTTTGCCAACATAGGGCTCCAATCCCTAGTTGAGATTTTT
>NW_017681147.1:11042-11793 GCF_001879085.1 Nicotiana attenuata
CCTTGAGTTGAGATTTTTAGACATAGGGCCTCCATTCCCTAGTCGCCTTTTGCCAACATAGGGCTCCAATCCCTAGTTGAGATTTTTAGAAATAGGGCCTCCATTCCCTAATCGCCTTTTGCGACCATAGAGCTCCAATCCCTAGTTGAGATTTTAGACATAGGGCCTCCATTCCCTAGTCTCCTTTTGTCAACATAGGGCTCCAATCCCTAGTTGAGATTTTTAGACATAGGGCCTCCATTCCCTAGCCGCCTTTTGCCAACATAGGGCTCCAATCCCTAGGTTAGATTTTAGACATAGGGCCTCCATTCCCTAGTCGCCTTTTGCCAACATAGGGCTCCAATCCCTAGTTGTGATTTTAGACATAGGGCCTCCATTCCCTAGTCGCCTTTTGAAGACATAGGGCTCCAATCCCTAGTTGAGATTTTTTAGACATAGGGCCTCCATTCCCTAGTCGCCTTTTGCCAACATAGGGCTAAATTACCTAGATGAGATTTTTAGACATAGGGCCTCCATTCCCTAGCCGCCTTTTTTTGCCAACATAGGGCTCCAATCCCTAGTTGAGATTTTAGACATAGGGCCTCCATTCCCTAGTCGACTTTTGCCAACATAGGGCTCTAATCCTTAGTTGAGATTTTTTAGACATAGGGCCTCCATTCCCTAGTCGCCTTTTGCCAACATAGGGCTCCAATCCCTAGTTGAGATTTTTAGACATAGGGCCTCCATTCCCTAGTCGCCTTTTGCCAACATA
>NW_017681148.1:0-11793 GCF_001879085.1 Nicotiana attenuata
AGTGCAGAAGAATGCAGATGGAGACAATGCTTAGTCTCGGAAGGCAGAAAGGTAGCCGTATGCAGTGCAAGAATGCAGATGGAGACAATGCTTAGTCTCGGTAGGCAGAATAGTAGCCTTATGCAATGCAAGTAAAAATGCAGATGGAGACAGGGTATAGTCTCGGAAGGCAGAAAGGTAGCCTTATGCAATGCAGAGGTAAAAGGTGAATAGTAACGAAAGCTCTTAGCTGATAGATGATAGCTGATAGCTGATTGCGTCGTTGTGGCTACTGGGGTTGTCATGTGTGGATAGCGCTTGTAATTAAGTGATGATTCTGAGAGTCGTATTCTTGCAAAAGTATGAGTATTTAATCGTATCTGATGATTTTATGTCTTGGGGTGCCTGCATTCAAAGAAAAATCGTGAGTTTTGTAAAGGGGGGAGGTTAGTTCGTCCTCCCGTGGACTTCGATTGTCCTATTCGGCTCTTGCTTTCATCGGGGGTAGCGTCGCTAAACAAAGCAATTCTGATAGTAGCTATGCATGATTTAGTAAAGAATATGATGTAACTACACAATTTTAAAATGATTTTCTTTTAGATGAACCGACGACTGCGACGCGGTTCAAGACATTGCAACCTCCCTTTTCGGAATTTTGAGGGTCCTCCTCAAAATTCTGCCCCAGTTTACTAGTCTGGTGCTTCCGACGGCTGCGCGCGATGACCGGCTGAAAATCAACTTCGGAATTTTGAGGGTCCTCCTCAAAATTCTGCTATAGTTTCCAATATCGGGGAAAAATGAAGATTTTATTGAATTGTGACCGAACCCATAAGGCTGCCTACATATCCCCTCTTAAATGCGAATCAGGTCAGACGTAGTTCAAATTACATCATAAGGAAAATCATAAGTGCTACACATAGTATCGCTTGACTGCATCTGAATTGATCGGCTTTGGCCAAACTTCCCCGTCCATTTCTGCAAGTATGAGGGCTCCTCCTGTTAGAACCCGGTGAACCATGTATGGACCTTGCCAGTTGGGAGAGAATTTTCCTTTGGCTTCATCCTGGTGCGGAAAGATTTTCTTCAATACCAGCTGTCCTGGTGTAAATTGTCTGGGCTTGACTCTCTTGTTGAAAGCTCTGGACATTCTGTTCTGATAAAGTTGACCATGACAAACTGCATTCATTCTTTTTCCATCTATGAGGGCTAACTACTCGTAGCGACTCTTTACCCATTCTGCGTCTTCAAGTTCTGACGGTGACAGATGAACACTGATGCGCGTTTATTTGACATTCTCTGTGTCCCCCAAGTTGATAACCTCAGTTTCATCCAAGTTAGACTTAGGCCTATTCTCAAAGTTCTCAACCTCTTTAACGACCTCTTCCGGTATATCATCCTCTTCTGAGTCTATATCCGTTTGTGCGTTGTCTCGTTGCAAGTCACAATCGTCGGTTCATCAAGATAAGTAATAGTAATGCTGTGTAAATAAAGTAAACGATAGAAAAATAATAAGCGCTTTGATATAAGAAACTGAAATGCTTTGATAAACTTCATAATTGTTTTGAACATTGGAGCTCTTATTTTCAAAAATAAAATACAGAAAGAAAATCAACTAGCGAAAAATAAAGATGATGCATGGCGCTTTGTTCAGCCTTGCTACCCCAAAGCTTTTCGAGCCGTGGTGGTTCTGATGGACCAATTATTGAGGCGCGCTCCTCGGCTCACAGCTTGTATGAAAGGGCCTTTCTCTCCTTCCTCCTCAAAAATGACACAGCAGTCCATATTGTCGTCTTCCAAAAACAGATTCCTCATTGCTGCCAGTGCTTCCTCTTCTTCTGACCCATATATGACATCTGCTGGCTGGAAAGTCTGCTCCAAGCGAGGTATCGGATGCTCCACTGGGTAGTAGGGACTGCGCCATGGTGGCGACCAGTGGTTAAACTCCTCCCAAGTGTATTCATACCCCAAACCGAAAGTGGTACCATGTTTCTTCAGCTTGATAGGTTTAGTGATTCCCTGGAGGTTCTTGCCGAGCCCCTTGCCAGGTTCATATCCGCTCCAATTCAGTATAGTTTCGATCTTGTCATCCCACCACTTATCCTTGTCTACGGCGTTGACTCGCTCAATATGATGGTAGGTTTCTCCGCCTATCTTCCTTCTTCCTCCGATTGCTGGGATGGTCTGGCGACTGTATATGGGATTACTACCGTCACCATGAATAATCACCTCTTGGTGATTCCACTCAAACTTTACTTCCTGATGCAGGGTTGATGCTACAGCTCCAGCGGCATGAATCCATGGCCGTCCTAATAGCAAGTTGTAAGATGCTGGGATGTCTATTACTTGAAAATCAACGTCGAACCAAGTCGGTCCCATTTGCAGACACAAACTGATTTCCCCAATAGTGGACCTTTGGGAGCCATCAAAAGCTTTGACGTTGATGGACCCATCCTTGATCTCATGCAGGCTCTTTCCCAATGTTCTGAGAGTAACCAATGGACAAATGTTGAGGCTGGATCCTCCGTCAATCAGAATCCTGGTGATGAAATAGTCTTCACATTGCGCAGTGATGTGCAACACTTTGTTGTGGCTTAGCCCTTTCGGTGTTGTGGCTTAGCCCTTTCGGTGGCAGCTCATCTTCGTGGAAAGTGATTTTGTGGCTCTCCAATACTTGCCCTACCATGTTTGCCATTTCTCCTCCAGTTATGTTGTTGGGTATATATGCCTCACTCAGTATCTTCATCAAGGCATTCTTATGTGCATCAGAGCTTTGTAGTAGAGCTAGGATGGAGATCTGTGCTGGCTTCTTGTTCAACTGATCGATGAATGAGTACTCCTTTGCTTGTATCTTCCTCCAGAGGTCATCAGGAGGAGTTTCAGTGGATTGTCCAGAGGCCTGCTTACTTGATTCAACCAAATGTTCCGGAGTATAAACCCTGCCAGTTCGGGTCATACCCTGTGCTGCAATTGCTTCTCCAGATTTGGTTTTCCCTTTCATTCTCGCCTCGGCGGTGTAATCCCAAGGAATGGCCTTCGTATGGAATGGTGCTATGGTTGACATTTCTACAGGAATTGGTACCCTTGTTTTGGGAGGTAACACGGCAACTTCAAATAGCACAGGTGCTTTCGGGGATCCAAACTCAACCTCAACTGGTCCTGGCGCCTTGGCGGAAGATGGTGCTTCAAGATCGAGCGGTACGGACATGTTTACTTCAGCATCCCCAGAGGGCTGGATCTGGACTACAATCGGATTAAGAGTGACTGTTGGTTTCCTTGGATCATCACCCTCCGCAATCAATCCAATCGACCCTTTGGGGTCCCAATCATCTTCTATTTCTATCATATGAACGCCTCCCCCTTTGTGGTCAGGCAGAGGGTTGTTGCGGACGTTCGGAGCAGGCTCCTTTGCTACAATGGTTTTGTTGTCAATCAAGGCCTGAATCTTGTCCTTCAGGGAGCGGCACTCATCAATGGTATGACCCTTCATGCCAGAATGGTATGCACAGTTTTTGTTCGGGTTGACCCATTGGGAAGGACTTTCTGGAGTTATGGCAGGGATAGGGGTGACGTAACCAGTAGCTTTGAGCCTTTCATACCGCTGGTCGATTGGTTCGGCGATGGCGGTGTATTGTTTGGGAGGTCTACGGTCGAAGTTAGGGTGCGGTCTAGGGAAGTTTTGGCGAGGTGATTGATAGTGAGCTTGTTGGGTATTGTAGGCTTGGTAGACATGTGTTGGTTGGGAATATCTTGGTGAGGTGGGTTGATATGCAGGAGGTGGAGATGATTGATAAGTAGGTGGTGGAGCTTGGTAGGAAGGCGGGGGTGCTTGGTAATTAGGGGTAGGTTGATATGTGAGAGGAGATACTGGGTAGGTTTGGTATTTTATTGGGGATTTTGTTCTCTGTGCAACTATCACAGCACTCACATCCTTTTTCTTGGACGTGCCACCAGACTGTAGAGCCTTGTTGGTAGCCTGCAATGCCTCAAAATTAGTGACCATACCACTTTTAATGCCTTCCTCGATCCTTTCCCCTAGCTTGATGATGTCGGAGAATTTCTGGCCTTCAATCAGCATCAACCTCTCATAATATTGTGGGTCCTGAGCTCGGACGAAAAACCTGTTCATCTTTTCTTCTTCTAAGGCCGGCCTGACCTTAGCCGCTTCTGATCTCCAACGAGTAGCATACTCGCGGAATGTCTCTGTAGGTTTCTTCTTCAAATTCTGGATGTAGAATACATCTGGCGCATTCTCCATATTGAATCTGAACATGTCCATGAAATCGGACGCCATACCTACCCAGCTTGTCCACTTCTTTGGGTCTTGGCTAATGTACCAAGATAGAGCATCCCCTTTCAAACTTCTCATGAAGAGCTTCATGCGAACCTTTTCATCTCTTCCGACTCCGACCAGCTTATCGCAGTATGTCCTCAAATGGATTCTGGGATCCCCTGTGCCATCAAACATCTCAAACTTGGGAGGTTTGTACCCCTCCAGAAGTTCGACATCTGGCTGAATGCAAAGGTCCTCATAATTCAGCCCCTCGATACCTTTGTTTCCTTCAACACCCTGAACTCGGCTAGTCAGCTTCTTGAGTTCTGCGGCCAGGTTCCTGATGAGAGAGTCTTTGTCATTAGACTCCGGTGTGCTTGAAATAGGTTGAGTATATTGTGGTATGGTTTCCACATAGTTGGGGGTGTGTTGGGGATGATCATTTGTGGAGTTTAGTGGTTCGGTAATGAGTAGTGGGGTGTTGTTCGAAATGTGGCATGTGTTGCAGTGGTGATGGGGAGCGGATTGGTTTTGTGGTTTTGGGATGTTTTGTGGAGGTGTAGGATTTGGAGCATTGACATCCGGGGTAGTGAGGGAAAATGATAAGTTTGCCAAGTTTCGAACTTGGTCCAGTTCTTCCTGAAATTTCAATAACTTTTGTTCGAGCTGGGAGGCACTTTCCTTGGAAACCTGAATACCCTGGGAAGTCTCTAACCTTTCAACCGAATTCTCCTTCCTGATGTTACCCAAGTCTTCCATTTTTCCCTTGTTCTTGTTTCTGATAGGACTCGGATGAGGAGGAGGTGGAGGGCCCTTAGATCTTGTGGAGTAGGATGATGATTCCAGAGTGCACGAACTAACCTTTTTGGGAGGGGAATAAAACAAAAGTAAAAACAAAAAGGCAACAAGTCAGTAAGGATTATGAGAAGAAAACGTTGCGATATTTAAACACATAGTGCAAGAATATAAATCGTGTCCAAATTTGGATGCCTCGTTGTGCCCGAGGTAGGCCTAGCGACAAGTTGATTTGGAGAACTTATAATGCTAAATGCCTCATTTTATTGATAAAAATAAGACGAATCCCAAAACGACACTAAAATAGCAGAAAAAATGGTCGTGGGCCTTATTACATTATGAATGGAAAGGCAAATTCCTATCTATTTGGTCCCAGAAGGGCCTTCCCCAGGTTGAATGCTCTCGTTGATCAAATCCTCCAGCTCGCGTAGGTTCACCAGTAAAAATGCCTTTGCCAGGCATTCTCCTACGTTTCCCTCAGCGTTCTGGCAATCAGTGGCTCTTTTCCTCGCTTTTCCTTCCAACTCCAGCAGACTGTACTCCAGATATTCCAGCTTCTCACCAGCCTTGGTGACGGGAGATTCCTCCACCAGGTCAGCAAGAGTGAGGGTATACTGACCGTACCGAAGTCGAGGACTTTGTTCTCCATTTTCTGCAAAACAAAACGGTTAAGACCATACCCCCCACCGGACTCGACTATTTAAATCAATAATTAGCATTAACGACATTTAGTTCTCCAAATAAATACACAGAATATGATGGCGTCCGTTTGCGTTCCAAGGAAACCTAGTGGACTTTGGACAAGGCTATCTTAAAGAGTCATTATGTGGACAGTATAACCGACTCGACTAGGTTTGACAATGATGCATGCACAGTTAAAACAGAGTAAGGTTTCTATGGGATATTAGACCGGTACCCTTGAGCGGACAACTCAAGAGGAAAAGGCACGGAACCGTCGACTGCACCGCTGACCGACTGGTTTTACCGCAAATACGCCTTTACCAAATTTAGGGGGTGATATATTGGAAGGGCGCAACCACTCATTATAAGCGTTGCTATGGTATTTGTTTGGCACGAGTGGAATATGATGTTGAAGATGCAATTACAAGAATGGAACAAATTGTCACGTATTTGCATGTTCATAAAATAATAATTACAGTAATTGCTCATGATTACAACAGTATTGAAGGAAAGCGGTAAAAGGAAGAAAAGAAAACAAAAGCCAAGTCAGTTTCGAAGTAGAAGAGAAATAAAGACATTAAATAAAAGCAATAAAGAAGCAATAAAGTCACAAATAACATGTAATGGTAAAATCCTAAAAGAAAATCCCCAGCGGAGTCGCCATGCTGTCGACGCCCCCTTTTTCCTCTTTTAAAGGCGAAATCAGGTTTACGACATATTGATGGCCCCATCAGTTCCGGAGGCATTGGAACTACTAGTCCTAAAGGGAAGGGAATTGGGGCTTTTCAGAAGTTCAAGAAAGGATAAAAAATCTAGGCGACAATCAAAACAAATAGTCAAATAGGGGGAGACAAACAGCAATTAGGGCTCAGACAGCCTCCTCACTTAAATACAAATACATAGCATGACTTCAGATACTGGTTAGGTCTTTAATTAAATTAAGGCGTAGGATAGGCTGATTCATCACATATTTCTCAGATGAGGAATCCGAATTAGTCTTGATTAGATGTAGTTATCAGAACCGATACAGTTAATCAATTACCTACTGGCTTGCCTAGGTGAGATCTGTGATCAGGATATCTAACAATGCAGAAGGCGTACTGATTTTAAGGAGGATTATTGATTTTAGAAACAAACAAAAGTTCTGCAGATGTTAAAATGACTTTACCACTGATTCTAGACTTACTAGCGAGATGGACGATTCAGATTCAGTTGGTTTGCTCCTATAGGCATGATCTCTAAGTGTCATTAGTTTTAAAACAGTTATATAAATGCAAGAGTCCTATAGACATGATGTCTAGAATGAGTTGGTTATTATTAAGCCTAACATTGTTTGCCTAATGGTGTGTATATGCAGAAAAACTTAAGGCATGTTTTCATATGCAGAACCTATTGGCATGATCTCTAAAATGCGGAAATGCAGAAGTGCAGAAGCGTAGAAAAACTTATAGGCATGTTTTCTAAATGCAGAAGTGCAGAAATTGTGAATGACCTATAGGCAGGTTTTCTACATGCAGAAATGCAGAAATTATAGAAGATCCTATAGGCATGCTTTCTAAGCGCAAAAACGCAGAATTATAAAAGATCCTATAGGCATGCTTTCTACCCTTTACATGCATCCCTTTTCACTATCCATCCCCAATTGTTATTACAAAGTTATTATAGACCGAATGGATCAAAAAAGAAAGTAAAAAAAAATTACAGCAGCGGTTATAGCTACATCTAATCAGCCTAATTCAGACTCAAAGTCCAACAATATGAGATAAACCAACTTCCAGGATCAGATTTCCAAAAGACTTTCTCATATTCGGAGTGTGTCAAAGTTCCCAAGAGTCTCAAAGGGACTCCGAGCAGTGCTTACACCCCAAAAACATTTCAGAATCAAGAGCATAGTGCAGTGTGGAGATGCCAGCCCTCAGATGTCCAAGTTCAGAGGGAACTCAGGGTCCCAAAGCAAGGCTCATAAGAGAGGGGCAGAACTTAGAATCTAAGAGTAAGTGTAAGTGCATAGGGGGAAGGGAATCAGGGAGAGACACGGCAGGCGGGTGGTCATGCCCAGTAATTGGGATGCTGGCACACCCCTGACCAGCCTGCTAGCCAAACATTGAGAGTTAGGATCCATTGTGGATCAAGTCATGGCCTAGGCAGTAATTAGGATACTGTCAGGACAAGACCTTAACTCAGCACATAGAAGGGAATAGGGATAGGGATCCATGACAGAAACAGAAGCAAAGAAAAGAGATATGAAGCACAAATTATAGCATGTAAGCAATAATGTAAACAAGAAGCCTGAAGCTGTAAAGTAAACACATAGGGGGTGAAGCAGAATATTTAAACAGAGGACATACCAGTTTCAAAGAAAATAAGTAAGCAAAAGTAGCCTTGAAAAAGCCGAATTGCAAACAGCAGTTCCAAAAGATCTCAAGTAAAGCAGGATTAGAAAAAAATAGTATTGCTCGAAAAGTGAGTTCTGTGTGTGAGTGGTGTATTTTCGTGTGTTTCTGATTATGAGAGAATTCCCTGATGATAGAAAGAGGGAGGACTAGGTCCTTATATAGTTTTTGAAAATAAGTAAGGCAGGCAAAGGGTGCACAAACATAGAAACCTATCAATTAGTATCAATTGAGACAACTAGACTCCTTTAATTAGAGGGTCTAGGTCAAACGACTAATTGAGATGAAATAAGGAGAAAAAATCAGTTTACTAAGGCTCGATTAAGGCAAGGAAATCATGTAGTGCACAAATAGGGTCAAATACATAGTTGGTAATTAAGGAATGATGGAATAGTAGTGTTCTTTATAAAGTAAAAATAAGGTATCAGTTTGAAAATCAATCAAAAGGGTCCCGGATCCATTTGTAATCACAGAGAACCTTAAGTAATTAAGGAAAGAGTCATATAGATATGGAAATAATTCAAACGTTGGTACAGAATCACAGAAGAAATACACAAGACCAAGTATTTTAAGGAAAACATCACAAGCCTAGGATTTTTACACAAAAGGATCAAAATAAACAGCCAGTAGGGTAAAAGGGATTCAATCGAAATAAATCAGTGATGAATCTTTAGCATGATTAAAGGGATTTCAAAATCAATTCTTGGTGAAATCTTTAGAAAGGGAAGTTTTCCTCATATATAACGCATACAGTTTAAGCAAAAGAAGAGTCTAACAATGAAAGTTTCAGAACCACAGGCAAGTAGGATTTGAGTTCGATTACAGGCTTACCGTGAGTCTGGAAACCTAGGGTTCCAAAGTGAAACCCTAGTGCCATCTACCCAAAGAGAAACCCCCAAATTTTAGGGTTTCAAATAGAATCAAAGGTGAGAAATCATTGAGAGAGGCAAACATACACGATAGCAAACACATTGATTCAAAGGCATGCTTGAGAAAATCTTGGAATTCAAAACAGATCTCAGAAGTTTAAACAAAGCAGGTAAGAGCAATACTTAGCAGGAATACCAACAAAACTCAGTAAAGTGAAACAAAATCAAAGAGCACGAACATATAGCAAAGAGTAAAGGACAAACAACCTAGTTAACATGTGAACAAGGAACAGCAAAAGGATCTTGCAAAACCGAAATAAGAAAACAAACTTGAGCATAATAAGAAATAAACAAGCGAGTATAAACACACATAATAGAGAGCAAAAGAGTCAGAAAATATTTTAAAGAAACTTTTTCCAGAAACCCTAAAAATTGGATTTGAACGGTTTTGAGAAAGAAAATTTGGGGAAAACCCTTAAAACGTCAAGCAAGGACCAAGCATGTCACAGTTCTAAAAGAAATGAACGAGTATAGAACCTTAGAAGGCTTAAAAATGGCAGAGAAAACCCTAGAATGAGATGGTCTTGAGGAAAGTCGGATCCTGAGTCGAAGAGACTCATATTGCCTTGAACATGCCGGAAAATGGCCGTAGAGGCCATAGATCTTGCAGATCTGAGACAGATCAAAAGGAAACCGTGGAGGTCAGGCCTCCAATCTTCGAGTAACTCAAGTTCAGTGGTGAGGGAGAGGGAGCACAGGCATCCATGGCCAGGAGTGCCATGGATTCCGGTGGAAGTAGGACGGAAGTAGGTGGAATAGGGCTAGGGTTCCGGAGAGGGATAGAGAGGGTCTGGGAGGTGAAGAGAGTTCAAAGGCAGCACATCTGATAGAGTGAATTACGGTTAAGGGGGGTATGTGAATTAAAAAAGGAAAGAACGGATCATGGCCGTTGATCAAAATGATCAACGGCCAAGATTAAAAGAGAAGCTGGGCGGGTCTGAAAATAGTTAAAATCATTTATATAAAACAGATTAAAAGCACTGAACTAATTAATAATATATAAAAATTAATCTAAAAATACCGGGAATAATTTCATAATTGTAAAATGCTGTTAATCATAAAATAGGCTATAATTGTAATTATATGCAATTTAGTTTTAAAAATACCAAATAAACTTATAAAAATTGCAAAAATCACCTTAATTATATTTTGGTGTAAATACGAGAATAGAAATAAATTATTCACCAAAGTGATAATTTTGGGAACAATTATTGGATTTATACTGCTAGAAATAGAAAATAAATTGATTTTAAAAATCTAAAAAATTAGGGAAAAATATCAAAACTCTTGGGCATGCTTATATATGCATACACATGCTACTTTGAAAGTATTTTTGAGTATGAAAATACATAGGGAAAAATTGGGTATCAACAGCTGCCCCTCTTTACCCGAGAAGGATGAAAGAGTTGTCGGGTAAAGATATAATAGCCAATTTTGACCGAATGAAACGATTTGAAGAGTTTTGACCGAGCTCCGGTTCATGAGCTGCCTACATATCCCTGGTCTTACAGGAATCAGGCCATATGTAGTTCAGGGTCCATTGGCGGAATATGCCGATGGAGGTTTTTGAAAAGAACGGACGCGATGTTTAGATTGGGAAAGGTGGTCAGAGTCTAGTAGGCTGCGGGAACTGGAGCGGGATCGCTCCTGCTGAGACGGCCGTTGATAGCCGGTGTACTTGCAAGTGAGCAATGCAAACATATATTGTGCGCAAATTTAAACGTGATGCAAGTTCCCATTGGACCATGAAATGCTCGTCTTCGGGCGGCTAGGATGACGTCCTCAGACCATGACGTCCTGGGCCATGAAGCGTATAATAAAGGATTCGCAGGCTATGAAATGATGTTCTCGGGCTATGAGGATGATGCCTCCGAACCATGATGCCTTTGAATAATGATATGCAAAAGCTAAAGAAGGGGGTCCTTAGGCCATGGCATGGCGTTCTCGGGCTATAAAAATGGTGCCTCTAAACAATGACGCCTTTGGACAATTTGGCGATTTTTCAGCCCATGCAAGACTTAAATGAAGCGGCGATATTTCAGCCATGCAAAAATGTAAATACAAATGGCGATCTTTCAGCCGGCGGATGTAAATAAAAGTGGCGATATTTCAGCCGATGCAGAATTTAAATAAAGGTGGAGATCTTTCAGCCGGCGGATGTAAATAAAAGTGGCGATATTTTAGCCGATGCGGAATTTAAATAAAGGTGGCGTTATTTCAGCCCATGAAATGCAGTAAGTGGTGATTTTTCAGCCGATACAGGATGAAGTGGCGATATTTCAGCCGATGCGAAATTTAAATAAAGGTGGCGTTATTTCAGCCGATGTAGAGTTAATAAAGTTGGCGATTTTTCAGCCATGCAAGATTTAATTAACGGTTTGGCGATCTTTCAGCCATGCAGATGGAGGTAGATCTTAACCTCGGAAAGCAGAATGGTAGCCTTATGCAATGTAGAAGAATGCAGATGGAGACAATGCTTAGTCTCAAAAGGCAGAAAGGTAGCCTTATGCAGTGCAAAAATGCAGATGGAGATAATGCTTAGTCTCGGAAGGTAGAAAGGTAGCCCTATGCAGTGCAGAAGAATGCAGATGGAGCCAATGCTTAGTCTCGAAAGGCAGAAAGGTAGCCTTATGCAGTGCAAAAAATGCAGATGGAGACAATGCTTAGTCTCGGAAGGCAGAAAGGTAGCCGTATGCAGTGCAAGAATGCAGATGGAGACAATGCTTAGTCTCGGTAGGCAGAATAG
>NW_017681149.1:0-4279 GCF_001879085.1 Nicotiana attenuata
ATTATTTCAGGCTTTCAACTTTCAAGTTTCATCAAATATTTAGCTTTGTCATTTACAAAAGTATTATTATCATAAATTTCTAATTCAATTATTCAAGTGAAGTGTGGCATCAATTATCAAGTATCAAGTTATCAATTGAAGTTTGAGTTTCTACTTTCTATATCAAATTTAGTGCGGCATTCAGAATCCCGGTACACTCGTTCCATCCCTTTCTCTTTATTATTTAGAATTATTATTTGAATTTTTTATTTTAAATTACATAATGGATTTACTTAGAGCGGCCAAAAAAGCTTGCACTACTAGTAGAGGTGGTAGTAAGAAAAATTCCAAAAGAATAAGAGGTGGTTCTTCTTCTAGTAGTTTTACACATGTTTCTGAAAGTTCACCCGAAAATGTAAATGTAGATTATGAGCTACTTCAAGAAAATTATGGTATTGATGATGATTTAGATGATATTTTAAATGATATTCCATCACCCGATAATCTTGAAACACCACCACCTACACCCGGTAATGCTAGTCAAACACAAAATATTAGGGGTGGAAGTGCAAGTAAGCCTCCTTTGCCTATTAAAAAGAATCGAAGATTAAGAAGTAAGTGTTGGAATTTTTTTGATAGACTAGAAAATGAGAAAAATTATGTAAAATGTAAAATATGTAAGGAAGTTTATAAACATGAGCCCGGTAAGAATGGAGGAACAGGTCAACTTCGTAGGCACATGGAAGAAATTCACCCTATTGACTGGGGAGTAGGCGATGAAGGTGGGCAACAAAAACTTAACCCGACCACTGGGGGGTTATTGGGTAAATACGATATTAAAAAAGACCGAGAAGAATTAGCTAAAATGATTGTTTTAGGTTGTTTACCTTTTAATTTTGCTTCTTCACCATATCTTGTTACTTATATTCAAAGAATTTATAACCCTATGTTTAAAGGTATTCCTAGAAGTACTTGTAGATCTGATATCTTTAGGCTTTATGGACAATATCAGACATATATACGTTATTTGTTCGCAAGTCTTCCTTGTAAAGTTTCTCTTACTTCTGATATTGGTCGTGCTGTAAATGGAAATGATTATTTAACTGTTACGTGCCATTGGATAGATGATAATTTTTGTATGCAAAAACGTGTTATTGCTTTTAAATATGATGAAGATCAAAGTCATACCGGTGCATTTATAAGTAATACTATCCATGAAGTTGCTTTATTTTATAATCTTTCTGAAAAAGTTTTGTGTATGTCATTTGATAATGCTTCTAACAACAATTCTGCTATTACATTACTAAAATTGCATCTACACCCACCACTTCCTGAAATATTTCATATTAGATGTGCATGTCATATTTATAACTTAATTGTGAAGAGTGGCCTTGACTTATTTCACAATGAAATCTTTTTAGTTAGGAGAGTTGTTGGTGTAATTCAAGGAAATAATAGAAGTGCTAGATTAAATGCATTTAAGGAAAAATGTGTACACTATGGACTAAAACCAAGACTCATGCCTGAAGAAATAGTTACTAGGTGGAATTATACTTATTTATTCCTAAAATGTTGTTATAAATATAGAATGCCTATAACTGAAGTTGCTAATTCTCATTGTACCGATCCTAACCGTTTGTTAACATCTAAAACTTGGGATGTCATTGAAGATGTTGTAAAGTTTTTACAAAAATTTTATGTGGCTACACTTGAGTTTTCCGGAGCTTATTATCCTACTATTGTAAATGGTTTAGTTCATATTGCTGAAATTTCTTTTTTACTACATAAGTTGAAGACGAAAGACGGGTATACTGCTGTTGTTGCACAAATGCTAGATAAGTTTAAAAAATATTTCTTCCCAGTTCCCCCTATTTTCCTAATTGGTGCTATTTTAAACCCTACTATCAAAATGATAAAGTGTCGCCAATTAATCAGTGCTTTATATACTTATATGGACATTGGAGCAACTGAAACTCCTGATAGTGAGACTTGTATTTCTGATCTGCACAAACATTTACAAATTTTGTATAATTATTACGCTAACATTGTTGAGCTTCTTCGGTTGTAGATGCAAATATTCCTTCAACTAATACTTCAACATCTGGAACAAATTTGGAAGATGATGATAATGTTCAAGATTATTTGATTTGGTCTACACTAGGAGAGCATCAACAAACCAGTAGCCGGAATATTGATGAACTCCAATTCTACTTGCAAAAGTCACCGGAGCCCCTCACAAAGGATTTTCTACCTCTGAGTTGGTGGAGGAGCAACTCAAATCAGTTTCCTGTTCTTTCGTCCATGGCTCGAGACGTTCTAAATGTGCCTATTTCAACAGTCGCATCAGAGAGCGCATTTAGCCAAGCAAGACAGCAGCTAGGAGATACCCGTCATTCATTGGGCAGCAACGCTTTGGAAGTTCTAGTGTGCTTCAGAGATTGGATTAGATCAGAACGGCGAAATCAAGGGCGTGACGAGGTAGATGAAGAGGAAGACCAAGAAATTGGAGATATAATGGTTTATGGTACCGATTATAATACCGGAAACCAAGAACCTCACATTGACATGGAAGAGCTTTCAAAGATGATGCAAAACATATGATTTACTATTTCTTCTTTTTTTTTAACAATTGTTGTAAACTTTTAATTTGCAAGTTCAAAAATTTTAAAAATCAAAAAAGAACTTGCAAATTAATTTGAAGTATTATATTATTCAATAAAAATATCAAAGTTACTTAAATATTGTGATTTTTTTATATTGCATATTAGTCTTATTCAATATTTTTTATATAGACACTTACTTTCTATTTTCAAATTTAGAATTTTTTAGTTTGTTCTTTTATTTCTAACCCTTAAAAGTTCAATTCTAATCTTTAATTTTAACCCTTAAAAGTTTCAATAGAAATTGAAAAAGAAAAATATAACTTAATTTAAAAAAAAAAATTATATATAGCCCAACCCGCCCGAGCCCGTTAAACCCGCACCCGTACGGGCCCTATAGAACCCGAAAAATCCCAGCCCGCCACCAACCCGTTAACCCCAGCCCGATAACAACCCGCCCCGAACCCGTACGGGCTGACGTTTTTTTGTCCAGCCCGTCCCAGCCCGCTCAATTAACACCTTTGAGAAAGACTAGCGTTGAGAGAGAAAGGGAGCGGAGAAAAATCTGAAAGAATGAGAGAGAAAAATAATACAAAGAGTATTTTATGACTTAAGGGTAGGAGGTAACCATAAATAGATATTTGTCTATAAAAATCAAAAGGTAGCTATGGAATATAATTTTTTAAAAGGATATTTATTTAAAATAAATAAGGTATCAACATTTGCTATAGGAGTTAAAAATTCCTCTTAATTAAGTACTTTCTCTCATCTAAGCTAACTGTTCCTTTCTGCAACTATTTAATAGTGCAGAGTTTCATGACTCCTTTTTCCTTTATTGATTTCCCAAGTAATAAAATTTGTTTAGCAAAAAAACAAAATATATATCTACAGGAGAAGTTTACTTAAAATATAATTGCCTTAATTTTATGTAGTTAGCAGGAAAATTTTGATCTCAAATAAAAAAAATTACAAGGCAAATAACTTTCCACCATGAGATCTTATAAAAAACAACATTTTCCTTTTTTCAATAACGTAGAGGTCGAGCCAGCTTACGCGCACCTCGAGTTATACAGCGCACCCGGTATCTTCCACCGGTACAAGTATCGGAAAACTATGTCCACCGCCGGAAACGATGATTCATTGCGGTAGCTCTTTTCATTTATTATTCAACTCAATCCCAGATGGTATCTCAAATCTGTTTCTTGCTTTCATCAGTAATCAAATCATCTTCAGCATCATCCATGATTGATTCCTTCTTGAAATAATCTACTTTAAAGTCATAATCATCATCCATCATATCACTGGTAGTAGAGGCTTTGTCTTTCATCCTCCTTTTCTTCTCAGCTTTTCTAAGTTTGTTATCTAGCATGCCTTTCTCAGTATATAACTTCTCATTTTGTTTGCTACTAGCACTCTTGCCACTTGTCCGGCCTGCATCATCTTCTCCTGCGCCCATCGCCTCATCTCTGTCTTCATTAACAAGGTTGTCTGTTGCATTAGCACTCCGAGTCACTGGCTGCTCCAAATTGTCCTGCAGTTTAAAAATGCATTGTTAATAGACGTCACAACTTGTTCAGACATGGATGAGGCAGATGATAATTTGAACAAACTTGGATTTAAGAGAAGCTTTCTTTTTTACTTATAGGTGCTCTTATATTGAAAGACTTTAAAAAAAAGGTTTTTTGAACAGACCTAAATTC
>NW_017681149.1:5184-11792 GCF_001879085.1 Nicotiana attenuata
AATAATAATTAACTGATATAACAATAATTCAAATACATAAAACGCAGTATAATACTGCGAATTCCTTTAAAAAATTCTACACCCCAAGCTCGGACTTGCCTTATTTATAGGTGTTTCAATTTTATGAAAATTCATTCAATACTTAACTTCAAACATACGTTCATCATTCTCTCTTCTCCTTATCAATCATTTTTTTACAATGTCTGAAGTGCCAAAAATAAGAGTTTCACTGTATTGGGAGGGGTGAGGTTGTGGTGGAGAATAACTCTGTGAGGTATAGCTCACCTCCACAGTGTCATGTTAAATTGCCGCTTACTATGCAGTACGATACATTGGTATCGTTGTTACGTAAAAAAATGAGTGAGCGGAGGCGTTCGGTTAACCTTAAAGTAACCGGTAGATTTCCGTATTCAGTGACTCCGCAGGGGTTTGCTTATTATTCTGAGTTTAACATCGAGGATGATGAAACTCTTAGAGATTTTTTGCGGATTCCGGATGAATACAGGGAATTTATTGTAATAAAATTATTGGAAATGTACGTCAAGGTGGAAGACGTTCCCAGTAATGAGGGCGTGCATAGCAGGTATAACCCCCAGTCATCGGGTGGTTATTCTGGAGCACTTTTTGCCGGACAGATTGCTGATGAAAGAGCTTGCCTTGATTTAAACTTGTCACCACCGGCAAATGAGCAGCCACAAAATAATTTTTCCACTTTATATAATCAACAAGACGACTGGTAAACTTCAATTTTATTACGCTTTAGTGATGCTTTTTTTATGTTTTAATTGGATTTGTATTAACACTCATATTTTTTATAGGGGGTACCGTCCGGATTTGAATTTTACAAGTTATGACCCCGCCCCTAGTTGGAATATGGGCAGGTCTGGAGTAATGGACCACGGTGGTCCATCTGGTAGTTATCACCAACATGAAAATATCCATCATGAAACGTCAAGACAATACGATTTGTAAGTAAAGTGATATAGCGATATCTAAAGTATTTTTCCTGAGTATTGGGTAACTTATGTATTTGTTCTTTTTGTGCAGTGAAAATGAGCTTCTTGAAGCTCCTGGCCTCACACAGTTGCCCATAAACGACGTTTTTAATCGTGATTTGGCAGATGCGCAGAGTCAGGAGGATGATAGTGATTATGACAACAATGCGGATGAGTCTGGGGATGACACACCCTTCCATGATGAGGGGGATGATGAGGAGGAGGAAGTGAATGTTGAACCTGAGCTGACCAGGGAGCATGTTCCTCCACCTCCCGCTAGACCAAGAGTGTATGAGTCCCACGTGCCATTTCATGAGCGAAATATTCCCTACCTTGATAATTTGCCAAGCATGCCTAACGTCGATGCCCTCACAAGGGATGATGATGAATTACGGTCAGTGATGTGGGATGAATCTAGACCAGCTGTTCTTACAAAGGGCATGTATTTCCCCGATAAAGCTCGCCTAATTAGGGCTGTAAAAATCTACAGTATAAGAGAGTGTCGTGAGATGACGGTAAGTGAGTCAACTACGGAGAAATACAAGGCTGTATGCCGTAGGTGATTTATGGGTTGTCACTGGATGCTGCGTGCCACAAAGAAGAAATCAGGTTTGTGAAAAGTGGGTAAATTTATTAGCGAGCACAGATGTGAAATGGACACATTCAATGAGAATCACTTCAACTTGGATGTGGACTTGATTTCCCTTGTCTTGATTCCATTTTTGGAAGTGTCCATTAGGTTCAAGATTAAAGAGTGTATTACAGCCGTCCACCAGGAGTATGGTTGTACTATAACCAAAAGAAAGGCATATCTCGGTCGCAGACGTGCCTTTGAACTTATTTATGGCGATTGGGTTAAGACCGCTATCAATGGACACCGTGGGAATAATCTACAGACGGTGAATGAAAATAGAAGGTTATGTTCATGTGGGAAATGGACCATCTACCACATGCCGTGCGCACATGCGTTGAAGTGCTTTCAACAAGTTAGATATGGGGCAACAAACTATATTGATAGGCAATACAGTGTTTCAGCATACGTAGACACGTATAGAGGGAAGTTGCATCCATTAGGTGCTGAGCATTATTGGCCACCGGAGCCTTTTAAGTTGGTATGTAACAAGGACTATTTGCGCAAGCTGAAAGTGCAAAAGAGAACGCGTATACGGAACCAAATGGATGTTGGTGAGTCCGTTTATGCGCGTAAATGTGGCATATGCTCTCAAACTGGACATGACCGTCGTAAATGTCCTTCAGGTGGTGGGCGTGCCGGTGGTAATCCTGGTGCAACTTCGTCCAATGTACCCAACTATCAAGGATACCCATAGTCCTTTATTTTGGTATTATTTTTTGTAATATATGTCTGTATTTTTGTTTGTTTCAATATATATGAAATAAAATAAATTTCCACAATCCTGTTGCATGTTATTTTTTAACGTTATATTTTGATATGGTTGGAGCAATATTGAGGTATGAGTGTTACTAAACATGAGCAAGAATGTGGCATAAAAAAAAATTCGTTATAAAAAAGCTGAAAAGTATGTGCAAACACTGCTTTGTTTCAGAAAAATTGAATTTGTAATTCGCAGTATTATACTGCGTTTTATTGAGTTGTCATTTCGTTCTGAAAAAGCTGAAAAGCATGTGAAAACCCTGTTTCGTGTAAGAGAAACATAAAATGTAATTCGCAGTATTATACTGCATTTTTGTTTGCAATCTTGACTGTAAATAACGATTGCATGGTACTTATATTCTTCGCTTAACAATAACCAAAATTTCTCTATAAAAAATGTCTGAACAAAACGTTTATGTACCAAGGTGCTACTGCGGAAAAAATTGCAGTTTGTTCAAATGGTATCCAGAAGGTGCACGCCGCTACTGGGCATGTAAGAACAAGCTCGAGGAGTTACCCGGCAAGCCTACATGTGACTTTGAGGTTTGGATGGACGAACCATGTAAGCAAAAGCGCTACAAAGAAAGAATTTATGAGCTTCATTGTTTATGTCATAGCCAAGCGGAGAGCGAGCGTCGAACCAATGAAGAACTTGAGGCGTTGAAGGCCAAACTCAACGAGGCAGAAGAAGAGAAAAAAAACCTGGAAGAGCAACTCGAGTTGTTGGAGCGAATTGTAAGACACGATCGTGATTAAATAGTAGCTTATTTTTAATAAGCGTAGTAGTGTATTTTCATGTTTCCATTGTCATGTGTTTGTAGCAGTTGTACTGTCATGTATCTTTAGATTTCCCGCTTTTGTGTTTGTGTTTCATTTTCTAATAAAATTCATGTTCAAATTATGTTTCTTGTTCAAATTCTGTTTCAATAAAAAATATGTCGAAATATGCAAGTCTAAAGCTGTCATGTGGAAATTTAAAATGTTATGTCGAAAACCATGTGAAAAACCTGTTTCATGTCAGAGAAATTTAATATGTAATTCGCAGTATAATACTACGTTTTGTGGAGTTGTCTAATATGTAATTCGCAGTATTATACTACGTTTTACGGAGTTGTCATTTCGTTCTGAAAAAGCTGAAAAGCATGTTGAATACTGCGAATTTGTGTCAGAGAAATTTAATAAGTAATTCGTACTCCAATACTACGTTTTATTGAGTTGTCATTTCGTTCTGAAAAAGCTGAAAAGCATGTGAAAACCCTGTTTCGTGGAGTTGTCATGTCTATGTAATTCGTAGTATAATACTACGTTTTGTGGAGTTGTCATGTTTGTAATTCGCAGTATAATACTACGATCTATTTGATATCTTGCCTATAAATAACAAGCACGTTCGAGTTATTTTCTACGCTTCAAAAGAACCTATAATCGAGATTTTCCATAAAACCAAACTTCTCTTTAAGAAATGTCTGTACGACCCTTTCGTTGCCCAAAGTGCGAATGTGGAAACAAAAGCATGATGTACGATGAATGGGAAGAAGCTGGACGCCGCTACTGGGCGTGCATGAACAAGTTTTATAGGCAACCCGACGTACCTATATGCAATTTTAAGGTATGGGTTGATGAACCATGTCAGCAGGAATACTACAAAGACCAGGTGTATCATCTTCAAGATGTGTGTAATGGGCAGTGGGACAGACAGCGCCAATCGAAACAAGAAATTGAAGAGTTGAAGGCGAAGATCAAGGAGGTGGAAGAAGAGAAAAAGAAATTGGAAAGAAAGCTCGAGAGGATTAAGGAGAGAATACTAGGCGGTCGTAACTAAGCGATGACATTTACGTGTTGTGTGTTGTAGTGTATCTTCATGTTTCTGTTGTGTCAAGTGCTTTCATTAGTTGTACTGTTTGTTTATGTGTTAGGTTTGTAAGGTTTGTGTTTGAGTTGTATTGTTTAAGTAAAATTGCTGTTCAAACGCAATTAAAATAAAATTGTTGTCAAAAGATGTATTGTTTACATAAAGCACTATTTACACAAATTTAATACATAAGCAAATCAGTGAGTGCCGCAGCCTGTGTGCTTCAGTGCTGCTGCTGGCCTAAGTCGCATCCCCTGTCGCCCGGGCACACTATCTGGATCATCATCATCAAGCCGCCTCTTTATGTGAGGATGTACAGCAGCATCAACACCACAACTGGCAGGGTCGGAAGAATAGGCCGTCGTGCCGTCAGCAACCTACAAAACAAGAAGTAATCTTAGCATGTGTAAATGTATTATTTTATGAAAATGTATTATTATCTTAACCTACAGAATGCACTATTATTTTAAGTAAGAAAATATTTTCTCACCATGGTCTCGTCGACCTCCTGGATATATGTATCGATGGTGTGCTCATCACCGCATGTAGTGTCCTCAAAGATGGGCTGGGACGAAGACTGCATAAGAAAGTAACAATTAATTAATTGCAGCGATTTAAGGAAAAGAAAACAAATTGAAATATTAAAGTAATACAAACATACCGCCGCCTGTGGTAGATCCGCATGAACTGCCGGGGACGATGGATAACTCAACCTGCGCCCGCCATCCACGTCCCGGGCCGGCCGATCCTCAGCTGCGGTAGATGGGCATGCGAAGTACTGATCTACATCCCCGTCGAATGTACCCATGATCGACAATGCTCCTGACGGGGTGACCTGCGATGCTGGCAAAGATAGCTGAAGGCTATATGAAGGCATGCTGCTGGAAGGCTCATCTGCATGAGGGATATAACCCTGCTGATCATCTCCAAAGCCCCCAACTCCGAACTCCGCGTCATGTCCATCGGCAGGTGGGTCGACAGGTACCTCAACGCCCCCTTGCTGACCACCTCCTCGCCGTCCCCTGCGACCCCGTGGGGCACCCCTGCCTGGTGGGGGACCCCTCGCTGGTGCCCTACCCCTGGCTCGTGGGACTGGCCTACCCCGTTGGTAGGCCTCTGGAGCCACATACTGAGGCTCATGGTCTAACCTCTCGGCATCTATCGCCTGCAACAGTGTCAGACGAGCCATCTGAGCCACCTCCCAGCCATACTCAACCACTTCAGGGATGTCCGAACGCTGCTGCATCTCCTGTCCCGACTGGTAGATGCGATGAAGCCCAATAGCCTGTGAAACATTTAAAATAGTAATTAAATAACGCTATAACACAATTATAAGATATTAATAAGTCACAAAAACATACCAGTGCCTCGTGCCTCCTGGCGTACGGTCTGTAGCGCTCGCCAAGTACATGAACAGGGTTCCCGATCATCATTCGGGTATGACGGCGGTACCACCCAGCATACAGATGAATAGAGGGCTCCTGGAAAACTGTAGGTGGTAGCGGAATGCGCTCAGCTCGGTCCTCCGAATAAGCTATCTGCTGCTGTAGCCATCCAATATACTGCCGGTCCATGTTCGAACGGTCGTCCCGCTGATAGTGTGTAGGCTCCCATCCAGGCTCCCTCGGTATAGGCTGAGGATGGCCAAGCTGTCGAAGCACACGCTCCGTGGCATGATACTCAACGTAATCCCAGAAGATCAACGGGACGGAGGTGCTCCAAATCAGCCGGTCGACTGAGCAACAAGCGGGTAGCTGACCAAGCAACTCGATGCTGTATGGCGTCCAGATGAACTACCAATAGTAACAAAAAAATGAGTACGCAAAACACAACTCAATTTAAAACAACCAAGGGTAGGTACATATTTACCTATCCGTCCACCAACATATCTAACACATCCCTAAGAAGGGGGAGATTATGATGAGCATCCGTCCCTCGGTAGGTCCCACGCCGGAGAATCCACCTGATAGCTAGAGGGAGAGGCGGATAATCCTCACCGGGCGGGAGTAGTGGTAGAGGTGGCTGCAACGGCATGATCCGCTTCCAGGCCCAAACCTAAGATAAAATGTTGATGTAAATTTATGAGTCATTTCACGATATAGAATTTGGGGTAACGAACAATGTATTCGAAATTTTTTTGCACCTGTATGAGGGACAGAAAACCACATATATCAACCACTGGACCTACGCTCGCCCGGCACATGCTCCTATATAGATACGCCAGAACAGTAGCACCCCAGCTGTACTGTGGTAGCTCATCCAGTTGCTCAAGACAATGGAGAAAGCGCATACTCACTTTACTCCCCGAAGTGTCCGGGAACAAGACACACCCGAAAAGCAGGAGCAACGCCAACCGAGTGTACCTCTGAAT
>NW_017681150.1:0-1789 GCF_001879085.1 Nicotiana attenuata
GTCGAAAAGTAGTACTCCCAATGTAAGCAAAATAAAGAAAAAAAAATAGAGCATGGTAGGTGGCTTCATTAGCACTTGTGCACCATTCAAGTGTAAGAACGAAACTTATGTATTTTATCCATAGCACCCAGAATGTCATATCAGCCACCCATCCACCAAGTGGATGACAACAACTTTCATGGAAAGCAATTTTGTACCAGATTTAGTCCCTTCTTGGTTGCATTTGCAATAAACGTGTAATAATCAAAAAGTGCAAGAAACGAAGAATTACGACCATTGAGACTGACCTGGATATTGTTAATCAAGTTCTGATAATCCTTAACCAACTCAATAGTTCGAGTAATAAGTTTTTCATCTTCTTCAGTCATGCCTTCAAGACTACAAGGCTTAAGAACTTCAACTAAGCAGTCCCACAGCTTAGGAAGCTTTTCAAACAAAGATCCACCCAATTTTTCACATAAGTACTTCAAGGCAAGTTCAGATCCACGTCTACTGATGAAGCCCTCAACCTTTAAACGATCTTCACCAGGGGAGAGCATATGAACTTTCGATTTGTGTCTATTACTGCTACTAACTGAGGATAGAAGATCTTGCTCTTCAATTATTTCGATAGAATTCAAAACTCCGGCTTGAGGTGTCTCACAAGGATCCATGCATGTCAAACTACAGAGGTTCTTAATTAACTTGTCATTTGGTCCAGGCTTCCGTCCCATACAACAATATATAAGTTCTGCAAGAGCCTCAGCCGCCTTACTTTGTAATATCTCCTCCTTCAAAAATGAACAATTATGACATGCAAATAGCAAGTGCTCTCTTTTCAGGAAATATCACATTGAACACTTACCTGTTCTCTCTTAATAGAAGCCATCAAAGGTAAAATAATTGGATTCAGTTTCACTGGAAGTTCATTCATCCAGACAACAGCAGCGGCCAGTAAAGAAGAGACGGTAATATGCAAATTATTCTGCGAGTTGTCAAAGGAAAAACTGGAATTTAGAAAATGATGTAATAAACTTATCCAGTTAATAAGACTCCAGGTTTAGAGATTCACCCCCAAAAGTTACCTGGACGCATTTCAAATACCCAGAAGTGGTTAAAAGCCTCTGTTTGAATGTTTCTAATTCGTCCAAGCTGTTCAGCTCGGCAGATTCCTCCCCCATAGAATTAATACTTAAGAATTGAAGTTTAGATGCAAAATTTATTGCATCATCGGCGCTAAGATTTTCTAGGTCAACCTGAATGGATGACAACAAATCTTTAAACATGCCAGCTGCCTCGGTCTCATGGTAGAGCTGACGAGCTTCATTGCGCATTTTATCATACGTTCTTGAGAGTTCAATATAAGGAAAAAGAGAATCTTTCGTCGGAAAAGCAGGGTTAATGCAGGCTAGCAAATCCATCAATTGGCTCCTAAAATTACTTGAGATGCCAGCAATAACCCCGTTCATATCCATGATGTTCCTGGTTTTCAGTTCTTTAAACCAAGAAATAAGCACCATTGAAGCTACCTGATTCACCATCAAAACTTCAGTTTAAATATGGCATATAGAAGGTATTCTCAAAAAAAAAAGTCATTCTCAAAAGATTGGCACATAGAAGGGGCAATATAAAGGAAATGAAGATCAATGCTAAACACTTGTTTAAGATTATGTACCTGGCGTTGAACTCCAGATAGAGAGGTAAGCGCCTTCCATAAGGGGTCAATAAAAAACTGCAAAGAACGTTCACGTAACCTAGCAGCTAAAATGCCCAAGACTGTGGCAGTAACGACACGTGTATACGTAACCGA
>NW_017681150.1:2585-7555 GCF_001879085.1 Nicotiana attenuata
GCTTTCATCCATATGATGAATAGTGTGTTTCAGCCTTATCTCGACTCGTTTGTTATTATATTCATTGATGATATCCTGGTGTACTCTCGTAGCCAGGAGGAGCATGCCAAGCATTTGCGAATTGTGTTGCAGCGGCTGAAGGAGGAGAAGCTTTATGCTAAGTTCTCCAGTTGTGAGTTCTGGATCAGTTCAGTGGTGTTCTTGGGGCACATGGTGTCCAGTGAGGGTATTCAAGCGGATCCGAAGAACAAGAGGCGGTTCAGAGTTGGCCTAAACCGTCCTTGCTATGGAGATTCAGATCTTTTTTGGTTTGACTGGTTATTACCATCGGTTCGTGCAGGGTTTCTCATCTATTGCATCGCCCTTGACCGAATTGACCCAAAAGGGTGCTCCTTTCAGGTGGTCGGATGAGTGTGAGGAGAGCTTTCAGAAGCTCAAGGCTGCCTTGACCACAGCTCCAGTTCTAGTTCTACCATCAGCTTCTGGTTCTTATACAGTATATTGTGATGCTTCTTGGATCTAGGTGTGTTTTGATGCAGGAGGATAGAGTGATTACTTATGCTTCGCGTCAGTTGAAGCCCCATGAGAAGAACTACGATGTTCATGATTTGGAGTTGGCTGCCATTGTTCATGCGTTGAAGATTTGGAGGCACTATCTCTATGGCGTGTCTTGTGAGGTATTTACTAATCAGCATAGCCTCCAGCACTTGTTCAAATAGAAGGATCTCAATTTCAGGCAGTGCAGATAGTTGGAGCTGCAAAAGGACCAAGATATTACAATTCTGTATCATCCGGGAAAGGCCAATGTGGCCGATGCCTTGAGTAGGAAGGCAATGAGTTTTGGCGGTCTTGCATTCATTCCTATTGGGGAGAGACCTCTTGCAGTTGATGTTCAGGCTTTGGCCAATCAGTTTGTGAGATTGGATATTTCGGAGCCCAATCGGGTTCTAGCTTGTGTGGTTTCTCGGTCTTCCTTATTTGATCGCATCAGAGAGTGCCAGTATGATGATCCTCATTTGCTTGTCCTCAAGGATAAAGTTTAGCACGATGATGCCAGAGACGTGACTATTGGAGATGATGGGGTGTTGAGGATGTAGGGCTGGATATGCGTGCCCAATGTAGATGGGCTACGGGAGTTGATTCTTGAGGAGGCCCACAGCTCGCGGTATTCCATCCATCCGGGTGCCACAAAGATGTACCAGGACCTGAGGTAGCACTATTGGTGCAGGAGAATGAAGAAGGATATAGTTGGGTTTGTGGCTCGGTGTCTCAACTGTCAGCAGGTAAAGTATGAGCATCAGAGATCGGATGGATTGCTTCAGAAGATAGAGATTCCAGAGTGAAAGTGGGAGCAGATCACCATGGATTTCGTAGTTGGGCTCCACAGACTTCGAGTAAGTTCGGTGCTATTTGGGTGATTGTGGATCAGCTGACCAAATCCGCGCACTTCATTCCAGTTTTGTACTACTTATTTTCATAGCGGTTCGCTAAGATTTACACAGAGAGATTGTTCGCCTTCACGGTGTGCTAGTTTCCATCATTTCAGACAGAGACACGTAGTTTACACTGCAGTTTTGGAGAGCCGTGCAGCGAGATTTGGGCACTTAGTTGAGTTGAGCACACAATTTCACCCTCAAACGGACAGACAGTCCGATCGCACTATTCAGATATTGGGAGACATGCTACGCGCTTGTGTCATTGATTTTGGTGGTCCATGGGACCAGTTTCTGCCGCTCGCGGAGTTTGCTTACAACAGTTATTAGTCGAGTATTCAGATGGCTCCGTATGAGGCTTTATATGGGAGGCAGTGTAGATATACAGTGGTTTGGTTTGAGCCGTGCGAGGCCATGCTATTGGGTACTAACTTGGTTCAGGATGCTTTGGACAAGGTTAAATTGATTCAGGAGCGGCTTTGCACAACGCAGTCGAGACAGAAGAGTTATGCTGATAGGAAGGTCCGTGATGTGTCTTACATGGTTGGGGAGAAGGTTCTGTTGAAGGTTTCATACATGGAGGGTGCTATGAGGTTCGGGAAGAAGGGCAAATTGAGCCCTCGCTTCATAGGGCCTTTTGAGGTACTTTAGAGGATTGGGCAGGTGGCTTACAAGCTTGCCTTGCCACCTAGCTTATCGAGTGTGCATCCAGTATTTCATGTTTCCATGCTCTGGAATTATCTCGGCGATCCATCTCACGTCTTGGATTTCAGTACGATTCAATTGGATGGTTATTTGATTTATGATGTGGAGCCGGTGGCTATTTTGGAGCGGCAGGTTCGAAAGTTGAGGTCAAATGATATAGCTTCAGTGAAAGTGCAGTGGAGAGGTCGGCCTGCGGAGGAGGCTACTTGGGAGGCCGAGCGGGAGATGCAGAGCAGATATCCACACCTATTTGAGACTCAAGGTATGTTTCTAGACCCGTTCGAAGACAAACGTTTGTTTAAGAGGGGGAGGATGTAACAACCCGGCCGGTCGTTTCGAGAGTTGCAGCCACGTTTCCCCATTTCCTGCTTCTTTTGTGTTCTCCAGCTGTATTATGACTTATCGGGTTAGTTGGTTCGGGTCTGGAGTGATTTCGGAGTGAATTGAGACACTTAGTCTCTTATTTGGAAGCTTAAGTGGGAAAAGTTGACAGGATGTCGACTTATGTGTAAATGACCTCGGATTTGAATTATGATGGTTCTGTTAGCTTCGTTAGGTGATTTCGGACTTAGGAGCGCGTCTGGATTTTAATTTGGAGGTCCGTAGTAGAATTAGGCTTGAAATGCCGAAAGTAGGAATTTTGGAAAGTTTGACTGGGAGTGGACTTTTTGATATCGGGATCGGATTGGATTTCCGGAAGTTGGAGTAGGTTCGAGTTCATTTTGATTTTCTGAATGGAGTTGCTAACATCCTCAAAACATCTGGAGTTCCTCCCATTCCAGACTGACCACCAAACGCAGGCTGGGATCTTCATTTCTTCTGTCTGACTCCACCTGTCACACCAGCCCAGCATCTCAAGAGGTCGGATGTATGTTTTGGCATGACCCAGTTCATTCTGACAATACTTAGAAACATGTGCCACAGTTGAGAGGTAACAACACTGTGAAGAAACAGGTGGGAGTTGTCTTCTGCTTCCCTTCCACAGAGATAGCATCTGAAAGTCAGTTGATTTCCCCTTCTCTTAAATTTTTCATCAGTCAAGCAAGCTTTTCTGGCCACCAACCATACAAAGCATAGCACCTTTGTGGGTGCATTTACCTTCCAAATTTTTTTCCAAGGCCAACTCCTATCCGAATGAGCATTTCCCATTAGGCTTTTGTAAGCAGAACTCACCGAGAAATATCCGGTGCTTGACCCTTCCACACCAAAGAGTCCTCGCAATCTGAGAGGCCTTGCAGTTGGTCAATTTGGTTTATCAATGTAGCAACTCTGTCCACTTCCCAATCATTCAGCCGGCTTCGAAAGTTCAATTTACAGCCCTGTTGTCCCCTTATTTCATCCACCTTGGCATGAGGATTTGAAGCTAACAAATATAGATCAGGATATTGGTCTTTTAGAGGACCATGTCCTATCCAGTTGTCATCCCAAAAAGCAGCCTTCCTACCATTTCCTAGCTTGACCTCAGTGTTCTAGAAAAAAACTAGGCCACAGATTCCTAATTGCCTTCCAGTTACTAACCCCATAAGAGGAAGTAACTCTCTTGGTGCACCATTGGGAGTCTTGACCATATTTTGCTTCTATTACTTTTCTCCATAAAGCTTGCTGCTCATGGTTGTATCTCCAGAGCCACTTAAATAGTAAGGTTCTATTATGTAGTCTCAGATTTCTAATGCCCAAGCCACCATTAACTTTGCTTGAGATGACATTCTTCCACTTCACTAGGTGAAAAGCTTTTGTTTCCTTGTTACCTTGCCAGATAAAATTTCTTCTGATAGTATCCATTCTCTTTTCCACCTTAGCTGGTAAAGGGAACAGAGACATCACATATGTTGGAATAGAGTCTAACACACTGTTTACTAGCACCACTCTGCCACCAAGCGAAAGATATTGAGTTTTCACTTGGCCAATCTCTTTTCACTTCTTTCAATTACCGCATCCCATATCTCCAAAGCTTTTTTTTAGCCCCCAAAGTCATACCTAGGTAGGTAGTTGGCAGGCTGCCAATTTCACAAGCCAGAGTTCCAGCTAATATGTGCATATGAGACACCACATTAATGGGGAAGAGCTGACTTTTCGTCCAATTGACATGGAGCCCATAAGTTGCTTCAAACACAGTTAAGATCAATCTGATATGCCTCAGTTGATCAACCTCAGCGTCACACAAAATCAGAGAGTCATCTGCGTATAGCAAATGGGAAATATCCATCACACAGTCAGGTTTGTTGGATACCTTAAATCCCTTAATCCAACCATTTGCCTTTGCCCTTTTTATCATACAATTTAGACCTTCCATGACTAAGATAAACAAAAAGGGGGAGAGAGGGTCACCTTGCCTAAGGCCTCTCTGCGAGGGAAAGAAACCTTCGGGTGAGCCATTAATCAAAATAGATAACCTGACAGAGCTATAATGCAGAACAATATCCATTTCAGCCATTTGCTCCCGAATCCCATGTCCTTCATTATTTTGATTAGAAAGTTCCAATTGACATGATCAAAAGCCTTCTCTAAATCAAGTTTAGATAGGATTCCAGGTTTTTGCCCCTTTTGTCTAGAATCCACACATTCATTTGCTATTAGAGCTGCATCTACAATCTGTCTTCCTTTGATAAATGCCATTTGTTGTTCATCCACTAGCTTGTTCGTTACAGACTTGAGCCTTTCTGTTAACATCTTAGAAATAATTTTGTAAACACTCCCAATTAGGCTGATAGGTCTGAAGTCCCTCAGTTCCTTGGCTCCTTTCTTCTTTGGAATTAGTGCAATGTAAGTTGCATTTATGCTTTTTTCAAAGAATTCCTTTGAATGAAAATTCTCAATAGTTTTCATGATGTC
>NW_017681150.1:9675-11791 GCF_001879085.1 Nicotiana attenuata
GGGGGGGGGGGGGGGCAGTTGGGTTTGTATATAAGTTAAAAGATTCACAACTCCTCGAACGGGGAAAATGTTTGGTGCTTTCAGCCCAATAATCCTGAAAGCTGACAAGAGATGTACTGCAATTCCAGCAGCCAAAAACATCTGGTGGTAAAGGATGATTAGAGATATTTATCAACACCCCAAAATGAGATATTTCTATGGCTAAAGGTGCTTCAAAGATGAAAAAAGGAATGACTTTAAAGTGAATGGCTTCCAAACAGTCTAAATCTTACTTAACTATGCAAAACATCGTAACACAATCAACAAAAATTACACTCAGATTTGCTTTCAAACATTCTAAATCTTGACTCTATATAGGTATACGCAGTTACAGTAAATAGAATTGACTTTGACCTACAACAAATTCTAGAGATCCTCAATAATTAGTTTGCTAATTGTCTTCTGCACTAACAAATCACCAAGAGCTATAATTGGGGACACTAGCTGATTTCTTTAGGATGGCTAGAACTAGCTCGGAGATTACAGGATTTGAAATTCTACCCTTAATAGCTGGAATAGCGGAGTAGTCCTTAGAGTAAGTAGGAGAGAGTTTGTTCACTAGCTGATTTCTTTAGGATGGCTAGAATGGAGATTCTGTTTACTACAACACAACACTGGGGACGCAATGTCCAGTGAAGTAGGAGCCTAATTTTTTGTTCTTATCAAGCTGTAAATATACTCAGTGGTAATAAAATGTTTTTAATTACCTAAAAAAAAAAAAGGAACCTCGGTTTTTTTTATTTTTTTTTGAAATTGGTAACATTTGTATTAGATATAAACATGACTACACTAAAACAGTGTAGTCCCATAATTACAAAAGGGAGTACAAAGAGAGACAACCTAAGTCTCTATAAAGATCATAAGAGGTCAAAAAAATCAAAAATACTTTCACTCTCTTCTAAGCACTCCTGTTTACACCACAAATAAAAGAGCGTAAGGCAGCTCATCTTCAACTTTTGTATTGAACTATGTGTATCTTCAAAACATCTTTGGTTCCTTTCTTTCCAAATTGTCCTGCAGGGACAATCTTCCATCTCTCCTTCTGGCCAGACTGCAATCCATCTCTCTTCCAACTTGTTAGGACTTCCCTGATTCTCCCTGGCATAACCCATTTAATTCCCCTCAGGTTGATGAATATCTTCCAAATTTGATCTGTGACACTGCAGTGCAAAAAAAGATGGTTGATTGTCTCCTCCTGAGCTTTACATAAGTAACATCTGGACCCCAACGGATATCCTCTCTTAGTGAGATTATCTTGGGTTAGGACAGCTTCTCTTGCTAGGAGCCAGACAAAGCATGCCACTTTGTAAGGTATTTTAACTTTCCAGATCATTTTCCAAGGCCAACAACCAATCTGGTTATTTGAATGGTTGTACTCCTTGTAAGCTGATCTAACAGAGAAAATTCCTTCTTTCCCCCCTTGCCAGAACAGCCTATCTTCATTGTTGGTGGTCCCTCTAAACTGTTCTAGAGTATCATAAAAATCTGTCAGCCTCTCAATTTCCCAGTCATATAGAAATCTTCTAAATGTAAGGTTCCATTCTTGACCTGTCCAAAGTTCTCCAACAGTAGCTCTTTGTTGTTGATTCAGATTGTAGATGTCCGGGAATAGTTGCTTTAAAGTTCTCTGACCAAGCCATTTATCTTCCCAGAAGGATGTTTTCATTCCATTTCCAACTCTGAGACTTAAATTGTTTCTAAACCTTGGCCATGTGTTTCTGATAGACCTCCACAGACTCACCCCATAAGGAGTACAAACTGTTTTTGTTGTCCAACTACCTTCCATCCCATACCTTGCCTGAATTACCTTCTTCCACAAAGATTGTTCTGTTGTGGCAAACCTCCATAACCACTTCATCATCAATGCTTGATTCTGAATTTTTATATTTCTAATCCCCATTCCCCCTTCTTTCTTGCTGGTAATAAGAGCTTCCCACCTGACCAGATGAAACTTACTCTTATCACAGGTGCCTTGCCATAGAAAGTTTCTTCTCAGTGCATCTATTCTTTTAACTACATTGGCCGGAACTGGAAATAAAGACATCATGTAAGTAGGCATGGCATCCAAAACACTATT
>NW_017681151.1:0-2599 GCF_001879085.1 Nicotiana attenuata
CTGCTGGGCTGACCCCTCCCAAAGTGACCTCTGCCCCTGGCTGGGGCACCTCTGAACTCTCCTGAGAATCTGGCCCTCTTGTCCTGCTGCATCTGCTCTCTACCCCTCAAACGGTAGCCCTCAATCCGGCAGGCAATCTCAAGTACTAGCTGATATCCAGTACCCATCTCTACCTCACGAGCCATACCCGACCAGATAGTGGGATGTAACCCCGAAACAAACCTCCGTACTCTCTCTGCCTCTGGGGGGAAGTATCATGAGTGCATGGCGAGACAACTTAGAGAACCTCGCCTCATAGTCGGTCACTGACATATGACCCTGCTCCAGATACTCAAACTGATGACGTAGCTCTTCCCTCTCAGAGGGTGGAATGTACCGATCAAGGAACAACTGAGTGAACTGACCCCAAGTGAGGGGAGGAGCGCCTGCTGGCCTGCTAAGCAAGTAAGACTGCCACCATCTACGAGCCCTGCCCTCCAGCTGAAAAGTAGTGAAGTCGACTCCATGTGACTCCAAGATCCTCATGTTGTGCAGTCTATCCCTGCACCTGTCAATGAAATCCTGGGCATCCTCATGACGCTCGCCCCCGAAGACTGGAGGGTGCAACCTGGTCCATCTGTCAAATAACTTCTGCGGATCGCCGTCCATAGCTGGCCTGGGCTGGGGTGCCGCTGCAGCAACTGGCTGGACCCCCTCTGCGGTTAGTGCACCCGGAGTATGATAAACTGCGGCTGTATGACCTGGAGCCTGTGCGGTAGGGGTCTGTGCTTCCCCTCCTGCCTGTGAGGTAGCTGGATCTGCTGGAAGTAAACCAGCCTGAGTCATAGTGTCCATGAACCGAAGCATACGGCCCATGACCTCCTAAAATCCCGGCGCAGTCATGAAATCCACCGGAGTATGCACAGTTGCGGGCGCCTCGCCCTGCTCCTCAATAATGGGGTCCCTCGCAGTGTCTGCTGGTGGTGCATCTGGAATAGCTCTGGGACGCCCTCGTCCCCTACCACGGGCCGGTGCCCTCCCCCGGCCTCTACCTCGGCCTCTAGCAACGGGGGGAGCTGCTTCTCCGGCTCCGAAACGTCGGTAGTACGAGTCCTCACCATCTGTGAGAGAATAGAAGAGGAAACTTAGTACACTGACCACTGCACGATGGAGAATGAATAAAGAGTAGTCTTTCCTAACACCCTATAGCCCCTCGAAGATAAATACAGACGTCTCCGTACCTATCTACAAGACTGTATTAGGTTTTCCCGTAACTTGTGAGACCTACGTGAACCTAGTGCTCTGATACCATGTTGTCACGACCCATTTTCCATAACAGGTCATGATGGCGCCTAACACCGTTGTCAGGCCAGCCGATGCGGAATGTGATTAAGTTCTCATTTTACTTTAGCCAAAGACAGTTATACTAGATTTTCGAATTTAAAGATAAGACCAGTAAAGATCATAAAGTGCTAAAATAGCGATACAACCCCAAAAATAAATGTCTACTACTGTGTGTGCCAGAACCTGGTGTCACAAGCTACGGGCGACTAGTAGAATATACACAAAAGAATAATACATTATCCTACTGTCTGAATCAGGATAGACAGAAACAAAAAGTACAGAAAGGACTTCTTCGGTTGCGGATCGGCATCAAAGAGAAGCAGCTCACCGTAGAAGTCCCCAAGCGTGCTCACTGATGCGCACCAGGATGATGTCCAGATCCACCTGCCTCAAATCCTGTACATTTAAGTACAGAAGCGTAGTATGAGTACATAAACCACATGTACTCAGTAAGTATCCCGTCTAATCTCGAAGAAGTAGAGACGAGAGGTCGACTTGATACTTACTAAGGTCAAGATAATATAATAATAAAGTGAGATATACAGCATGAAGAATTTCCAATAACACAAGTTTAAGAGAAGAGTCATATTCATGTTCTTGACTATTAATTAAACTACCTAGTTTTCCCTTTTTCATATTTAAACAAGTTATCATGTCATATCTAAATGTAGGCATATAAATCATGCACAATCATGACGAGGTCGACGGCCCGCTCCAACGGAAAATAAATTGTGCACTGCCGAGGGTCGAGCGGCACGAACCATAGATGCATCTATTATCACCGAGGCGATCGGCCCGATCCATAACCATCAAGAAAATATCAAGAAAAGCACATAAGGCTCAATTACATACAAGGGAATTCCTACCAAGGCTCAACAAACTCATACGTTCACCTTTCATTTCATCAAGTCTCTAGCAAATCAAAATGATCATATTGGCAATTTAAAATAAGAGATATTCCCCAATTAGACATGACGTGGGTCCTAAACTACCCGAACAATTATCATATAGTAGCTACGCACGGACTCTGGTCACCTAGTACGTACGTAGCCCCAGCATTTAGCAACAATTACTCATTTAAAATTCTATGGGGACAATTCCCTCTTACAAGGTTAGAAAGGAGACTCACCTTGCTCCAAAGTGCACTCCCAATGTCCAAGAACGAGCCCAAGTCCTTAATTCGAAGCCGGAAAATCCCAAACTAATCAAACGAAGTAAGAACTAGTAAATAAAGGCTTACAAGGTTGAATTCTAGCTATTTCAGCAATTTCCTAAC
>NW_017681151.1:6212-9174 GCF_001879085.1 Nicotiana attenuata
TGTGCTCTTCCGATCTTTTTGTGCATTATTTCCCTAATATTTAGGAGTTCCAAATCAACTAAAATTTTATATACTAAATATTCCTTGTTTGAACTTCTATGTGACGAGGCCTAAAGTACTAAATTTAATATACTAAAATTTTATATACTAAATATTCCTTGTATGCTATAAGCATGAAAAAAACTAAACAAAACATTTCTTGTTTTAGAAAAAGAAAATTTACGGCTTAGAATAGGTATTAGGTTGTTGTTGGCCAATGTAAAGTATCATTTTTATGTCCTAATTTTAGTATAAAAATATTCAAAGTACTTTCAAATAATCTTTTCTCTCTATATTTATTTTTACCAAGGTAAGAAAAAAGAGCTCAAACAATTAATATTCTTTAATTACAATTAGTGCAAAAAAAATTTAAGCAAATTTGTAATTATAGATAATATTTTAGAATATTATTTTATGTATGTTTCATTATGACTAAGCATGAAAACCTAATCGAAATTAACGGTATAAATCTAGAGAAGTAAATGAATTTGATTGGATTTTATTTTCTAATTTCTCATGTTATTCAATGAGAATACACGTCATACTTACTTTTGAAATTCTAATTACAATTAAATTCTAGCTTTCTAGATATTCTTTTTGTATAATCTTTGAAAAGTACACTGATCGATAATAAGATAAATTGCTAAAAAGATATTTAATAATATAAAAGATCTATCAACTCATAAATTTAAAAGTGCAATATTAGAGTAATTTTACTCTTCAACAATGCAAAATTTTATTGGATAAAATTAATAATTGCAATTAAATATTAAAACTCTGAATAAGCTAATATGAAGAACTTGAATGAATAAAAAACAATGTTAAAAACAAATAATTAAATGAATTACTAATTATCGAAAGAATTCAATTTAATTTTTTTTTAATTCATCATATAAGTAAATTAGTTTTCAAGTTAACAAAAAACTTAGGATACATAAACTTATCTCCATAAAAAGAGTATTAGCAGTGAAAAAAATGAACAAATTAGTTAAAGTTGGAAATCAAATTAATAAAAATACAAACTTAAAATAATTAGAATTAAACAATGAAAGAAAAAATATATTCTAAATAAGTTGTCATAAATTATTATTATTATTATTATTCCAAAATGGCAACTTTTACAGTTTCTATATATTATGTTAATTGATGTAAAATAGTAACTCAACATCAGTTATTTTTAGTTTTTATATTGTCACTTAATAGTTTTTTCTATGAGCTATAAAACCAACCTCATCATTTCTAAAGACCAAAAGATTCAATTTTTCAAATTATTTTAGTTATCTTCATTAATAAAAGTATTTTATGTTATTTGTTTGTTTTCAGTATTAGGCTATAGAAATGACAGTAATTTTCGTAAGATATTACCATATAAATTCTTAGAAATCACAATAAGGTATATGAGGATTTCTATTGGCAAGATTCCTTCCTTTATTGAGCTAACAAAATGGGATCACCAGTCATCATTTTCAAGAACTTGCATTTTTCTTTAATTATAATTTTATAAGTCAAACTATTACTTAATAATATTTATATTAATTTTTTAAATTATATATTCAATGATATAGACACACGCGCAAAGCGCGTACCCTAAGACTAGTAATTTAAAAGGCAGTAAATACCGGAAATTGATAATGTACATTTTTTGGCATACAACAAAATTTTGGTAATAAATGTGAATATTACCATACCAACCCAAATGCTTTACATCCTAAGAGCATCAAGTGTACTAGCTCTTCTAGTACATCAAGACCTCAAGAAAAAATAACTCTTCTAAGTACAAAAATCCAATGATTTTAGAAAAAAGAAATAAAAAACCAATCAACAGAATTCAACCTAACTACATAGTCTTTGTATCATTAGTGGACATTGTTTAGCTCTTTTAGACTCTGCATACATATTCATTCTGTCCACAAGCTCCTTTTTAATTTGCCCAACACAGAACTCCAAGTTCAGGTTAATTTGTCTAAAAATTCTCCAGTTCCTCGCTTGCCAAGTATGGTATACAATTGCTCCTATGATTGCTGTTGCAACTTCCTTCCTTAATTGCTTCCAATGCCTCCTTTTAATCCATTGTATCATCTCTGGTATTGCCATATCTGGTAGTCTGATTGCTGCCCAACTTGTCAGAGCATCTCTCATATTTACCCAACAATAGTCCCCAAACAGATGATGCTGTATCTCCATCACTCCCAGATTACACATGCAACACTCAGCATCACCTGTGATAGGAATATGCAGTTGTAATAGTCTTCCCTTTGTTTGCATTTTTTGTTGATATGCCAGCCACAAAACAAATCTATGTCTCGGTAACATCACCCTGCTCCATATCAAATCTATTTTCCTGCACCTTGACATATGCCCTAACATTACATTAACTGCTAGATACAGAATAATCTCCGGTGCTCGTCAACCTATATGTGACTTATGATAATAATGTTGCATTAGAAGTCATGTCTTGCGGAGCTCATGGGACTTTTAAAATTTTGTTGCTTAAATCCAGAATTAGTGTACATTCTATAATGTTTTCCTTTGCAGCTTAATTGTTATAGGGGGCGATCTCCTATTGTTTGCTTAAGTAACTGCATATTTTCTAATTCTAAATTAAATTGATATACATGTCAGTATTTTTCTTTGTTACTTTTTTCCCAAAAAATTGAATGATATATTTTAACATAAACGAACGTACACACATAGTATCATAAAGACAGAAAATAAAGGAATTCACTGATACCAAGTACAAGGTCATGAAAAAAGTACTGAAGATGACCGATCTTAGATGTGTGTAATATAATCTAATGAATTTATGAATGTTTATGGTTGGATTCATATTATTGGTTCAGAAAAAAAAAATTAAAATGAGTCATGATATTCTTGTGGCAATTGGAACATAAGAATGTTGATTAAGAAGGGAGGTGAGATGCAT
>NW_017681151.1:10844-11786 GCF_001879085.1 Nicotiana attenuata
AAGGTTGAAAAAACCTCTTCGGTCCCTAGCCGATGTGAGCCCAAGTCGAGATATATATGCTCGATAACCGAAGGCGATCTCGAGCAGGTGAAAAAATACTGCCGATTGGGAAAAGCAGAGGTGGTGATCCTACCCCCGAGGAGGATATTACGACTTACGTAAAAGGTTTTTCAAGTGTTTACACTTACCCTTTCACACCGGGTCCCGTCTATCCCTTTATTATCTACTTCTGCCGCCAATACGGAATAACTCTTGGCCAGATACACCCCTCTTTTTGGCGTATTGTTATCTTGCTTCGATTCTTCGTGAGCAAGGTCGAAGGGATGCCATTTACCCTCGACCACCTCATGAGACTGTATAGCCCCTGTGTCTATTGGGGCATATTCATTTTATATAATAAGTTCATTACTTTAATATTTTATTTGGATGATTGCGGTGAGAATAAAGAACTTTTCAGGTAATTTAACATGAGTACTTCATTTGGATATTCATTTTTGTAAAAGAAGAGACATCTCAACTTATAAGCTCAAAATCGAAAATCCAAAATATCCAAACCGATTAATCCGAAATCGAACTTAAAAAATCCAATCCAATCCGAACTTATTTGGATTGGATTTGGATTGTCATTTCGTCAATCCGAAAACTGAAAATCCGAACCAAAATTTCATATGCAATCCGAACTGCCCGAACGCTCACCCCTAGTTGACTTTGGTGATGTTAGAGTCTCAATTTACAAAAATCTTATATAAGTACTTACATATCATATTTAATGGACTGAAATTATACTAAATTCTTCATTTCTTCTCTAACTAGGGAATTCTAGAATATTGACTATTTTTGTTGGTATTGTGCTAAATCTATATCTATATCTATACTATATTAAAAGCACGAAGGCCCTTAGCGGAATGTTGTTCGCCTTTTTTACTCTTTAAGATTAGATTT
>NW_017681152.1:0-4844 GCF_001879085.1 Nicotiana attenuata
AACTTAGCGGCAGAGCTCAAGAAATTAACCAGTCGAGTTCGGGGCGTAGAAGGTAACAAAGGCATTGAAGGATTGAATTACGAGGACTTGTGCATTCAACCAGATGTTGAACTCCCGGAGGGGTACAAACCTCCCAAGTTCGAAATGTTTGATGGAACAGGAGATCCCAGAGTCCACCTGAGGACCTATTGCGATAAGCTAGTGGGGGTCGGAAGAGATGAGAAGATCCGTATGAAGCTCTTCATGAGGAGCTTAAAGGGAGATTCACTATCCTGGTACATCAGTTAAGACCCCAAGAAATGGACGAGTTGGGTAGGTATGGCATCGGACTTCATGGATAGATTCTGGTTTAATACAGAGAACGCACCAGATGTATTCTACGTACAGAATTTGAAGAAGAAACCTACCGAAACATTCCGCGAGTATGCTACTCGTTGGAGGTCAAAAGCTGCAAAGGTCAGGCCGGCCCTAGAAGAAGAGCAAATGAATAGATTCTTCGTCCGGGCTCAGGATACCCAATATTACGAAAGGGTGATGTTGATCGAGGGTCAAACGTTCTCTGATATCATCAAACTCAGAGAAAGAATCGAAGAGGGCATCAAGAATGGTATGGTTACAAATCTTGAAGCATTGCAAGCCACCAATAAGGCTTTACAAACTGGTGGCACGTCCAAGAAGAAAGATGTAAGTGTCGTGATGGTCGCACAGGGAGCCAAATCACCACCAAAATACCACACTTACCCATCACCTCCACTTACATATCAGCCCATCCCGAATTACCAAGCACCCGCACCCTTCTATCCTCCTCCCGTTTACCAATCCTCTCCACCTCTCACATATCAACCCACCTCACCCAGATACTCTCAACCAGCACCTGTTTACCAAGCTTATAACGCTCAAACCTCCCAGACAATACACAGCCATCGCTGAACCGATTGACCAGCTATATGAAAGACTTAAAGCTGCTGGTTACGTCACTCCTATCCTAGCCAAAGCTCCAAAAAATCCCTCCCAGTGGGTCAACCCCAACAAGACCTGTGCGTATCACTCCGGCATGAAGGGACACACCCTTGACGAGTGCCGTTCATTGAAAGACAAGATTCAGACCCTGATCGACAATAAGGTCATTGTAGCAAAGGAGCCTACTCCTAATGTTCATAATAACCCCCTGCCCGACCACAAAGGTGGAGACATTCATATGATCGAGATCGAGGATGATTGGGACCCCAAAGGGTCAATAGGTTTGATTGCTGAAGGGGATGAACCAAAGAAGCCAGCGGTTACCCTTAACCCAATTGTTGTGCAGAATCAGCCCTCCATGGATGGCGAAGTAAATATGTCTATACCTCATGAATTTGAAGCGCCTCTCTTTGCAAAGGCGCTCGGACCAATCGAGGTTGAATTTGGAGTTCCGAAGGCACCTACACCCTTTGAAGTTGCTGTGTTACCACCAAGGGTGCCTATTCCGGTGGCAATGACTGACATAACACCATTCCACTCAAATGCCATACCATGGGATTACACTGCCGAAGCTAGGAGGAAAGGAAAAACAAAGACAGGAGAAACTATTGCCGCACAAGTAATGACTAGAACAGGGAGGGTCTACACCCCAGAGCACCTAGCCGAATCCGGTAAGCAAGCCCCGGGATGTCCCATTGAGAAAGGACCCGACGATCTTTGGAGGAAAATACAGGCTAAGGAGTACTCAGTCGCTGAACCGTTGAACAAAAACACCAGCACAGATATCTATCCTGGCTCTTCTGCAGAGTTCAGACGCTCACAAGAATGCCTTAATGAAGATACTAAGAGAAGCCTATGTGCCCAGCAATATAACTGGGGGTGAAATGGCGAATATGGTGGGGCAAGTGTTGGAGAGCCATAAAATAACCTTCCACGAAGACGAGTTGCCGCCAGAGGGTTTGAGCCACAACAAAGCACTGCACATCACCGTGCAATGTGAAGATTATTTCATCACTAGAGTCCTGATTGATGGAGGATCAAGCCTCAACATCTGTCCGCTGATAACTCTCAGAACCTTAGGAAAAAGCCTGCATGAGATCAAAGATGGGGCTATCAATGTCAAAGCCTTCGATGGATCCCAGAGATCTACTATTGGAGAAATCCGCCTGTGCTTGCAAATGGGGCCAACATGGTTCGACGTCGACTTCCAAGTGATAGACGTCCTGGCATCCTACAACTTGCTATTGGGACGTCCCTGGATCCATGCTGCCAGAGCCGTAGCATCAACAGGCAAGAAAGTTTGAATGAAACCACCAAGAGGTCATCATTAATGGCGATGGTAGTAACCCCATATATAGTCGCCAGACTATCCCAATGATCGGGGGCAGAAGGAAAATAGGCGGAGAGACATACCACCACATCGAAAGGGTCAACATTGTAGACAAAGACAAGTGGTGGGACAACAAGATCGAAAGTATCCTGAACTGGTGCGGGTACGAGCCTGGAAAGGGACTTGGTAAAAATCTTCAGGGGATCACTAAGCCCATCAAACTGAAGAAGCATGGCACTACCTTTGGCTTAGGGTATGGTTACACTTGGGAAGAATTCCAGAACTGGTCGCCACCATGGCGCGGCCCCTACTATCTATTGGAGTTTCCGATACCCAGCCTGGAACAGACCTTCCAACCGGCAGATACTATATATGGGTCAGAAGAAGATGAAGTGTTGGCGGCTATGAAGAATTTGTTCCTGGAGGATGATGATATGGACTGTTGTGTTCTTTTCGAGGAGGAAGGGGAGGAAGGCCCTTCCGTACAAGCTGTAAGCAGGGGAGACCGCCTCAGCAACTGGTCAATTAGGACCGTCAGAGCCTGGAGGGTTTCGGGGTAGCAAGGCTAAACAAAAGCAGCATGCATCGCTTTTTTTTAGTTTATTTTACTAGTTGATTTTCTTTCCGCATTGTCTTTAATTTCGAGAAGAGCTCCGATGTTTCAAACAGCTTTGACTTTAATCAAAGCATTTAAGTTTATCATATATATCTCGCTTATTATTTTCTCTATCATTTACTCTATTTTATACAGCATTACTATTACTTATCTTGACGATGAACCAACGACTGTGACTTGCAACGAAACAACGCAACAAAAGGACATAGACTCAGAAGAAGATGAAATACCTGAAGAGGTCGTCAGAGAGGTTGAGAATTTTGAGAATAGACCTAAGTCCAACCTTGAAGAAACTGAGGTCATTAATTTGGGAGATACAGAGAATGTCAAAGAAGCTCGCATCAGTGTTCACTTGTCGCCATCAGAAAGGGAAAAGTATACGGAATTTTTAAAAGAATATGAGGAAATATTCGCCTGGTCATATGATGATATGACTGGTCTCAGCACGGCCATTGTAGCTCATAAGTTGCCAACAGATCCAGCCTGTCCGCCGGTAAAGCAGAAGCTCAGGAAATTCAAGCCCGACATTAGTTTGAAAATCAAAGAAGAGGTTACTAAGCAAGTCAAAGCTAAGGTTCTCAAAATGGTAGAGTATCCAACTTGGTTAGCCAATATCGTGCCGGTACCAAAGAAGGACGGGAAGGTTAGAATCTGTGTCGACTACCGGGATCTTAACCGGGCCAGTCCCAAAGATGACTTCCCCTTGCCAGACATGCACATTCTCATCGACAACTGCGCCAAGCATGAGTTGCAGTCTTTTGTTGATTGTTTCGCCGGATACCATCAGATATGGATGGACGAGGAAGATGCAGAGAAAACGGCTTTCATCATGTCGTGGGGAATGTATTGTTACAAAATGATGCCGTTTGGGTTGAAGAATGCTGGCGCCACCTATATGAGAGCCATGACTACTATCTTTCACGACATGATACACAAGGAGATCGAGGTATATGTGGACGACGTCATCATCAAATCCAAGAAAGCCACTGATCATATGGAAGATTTGAGAAAGTTCTTCAACAGGCTAAGAAGGTATAATCTGAAACTGAATCCCGCCAAATGTGCGTTCGGGGTTCCTGCTGGAAAACTACTGGGTTTCATCGTGAGCCATCGAGGGATAGAATTGGACCCATCAAAGGTCAAAGCCATTCAAGAATTACCACCGCCAAAGAACAAGAAAGACGTGATGAGTTTCCTAGGGAGACTCAACTATATCAGCCGGTTCATAGCTCAGTCCACAGTCATTTGTGAACCCATCTTTAAAATGATAAAGAAAGACACTACTACTAGATGGACCGACGATTGTCAGAAAGTCTTTGACAGAATCAAGGAATACCTGTCAACGCCGCCGGTCTTGGTTCCTCCCGAGATAGGAAGACCTCTATTGCTTTACCTTGCAATATTGGATGGAGCATTCGGTTGTGTTCTGGGACAACATGATGAAACGGGGAGAAAGAGCAAGCCATCTACTATCTCAGCAAGAAGTTCACCCCGTACGAGGCCCGGTATTCTTCATTAGAGCGCACCTGTTGTGCTTTGACTTGGGTAGCTCAGAAATTGAGACATTATTTCTGTGCTCACACTACTTATCTCATATCCAGGATGGACCCGCTGAAGTATATTTTCCAGAAGCCCATGCCCACTGGCAAGCTCGCCAAGCGGCAAATCTTGTTGAGTGAGTTCGACATTGTTTACGTGACTCAGAAAGCAGTCAAGGGTCAAGCCATAGCAGATCACCTTGCCGAGAATCCCATTGAAGGAGAATATGAACCACCGAAAACGTATTTTCCTGACGAAGAAGTATCCTTTGTAGGAGAAGATATTGCAGAATCCTACGATGGTTGGAGGTTGTTTTTCGATGGAGCCGCAAATTTCAAAGGAGTTGGCATAGGGGCAGTCCTAGTATCAGAAACCGGCCAGCACTACCCGGTATCTGCC